>NC_135803.1:92679222-92979222 GCF_964213995.1 Mustelus asterias | reverse complement strand
GCACTCAAAATTACAGTGAATATTCTGATCAATCCTGCTGCATTGTTAAACACTTAGCCATAACCTGCTGTCCATTATGTCCCACCATCAATCCCACCCTCTCACTCTGATCAATCAGCTGCCCCTCGATGGCGAGTTTTCCAACTTATATCACAATTGCCTAGAAAATTCCAACATGCAGACAGATCATTAGGCTCAACCTGTCTGTATCTAGGTTCACCCTCCACCCACTTTTATCGAGGTTCACCCTCCACCCGCCTGTATCGAGGTTCACCCTCCACAGAAGCAGTATTCAATTCCCATGAGTCTGTGCTGCTGCTGTCTTCCTTGGTCCTTCAATCACCTATCAGTTCTGTTCTTAACCGTTGACATGGTCTCTGTTTCAATATTTAATTTGGCAGTGCAGTCCACGATCTCTGAATCCCCTGTTATAGATTTCCTCCTGTTCTCTGTCCCAAATATTATATCTAAATCTCCCTTGGGCTTCTCAGTCACTGGGAACAGTCTGTTTCCATCTGCTCTGTATAATCCCTCCTCATTTCAAATCTCCGACAGACCCAGTTTTCCAACTCTTTCCAATGTATTTATATTTCCTCACACCAAGGGAGCATCCAAGCGAATCTGTGCTCTCTCCTCAATATTCTTGTTATAACGTTGAGCCCAAAACCTGCACTCAGTACTTGCACTGTGTTGTTGCTGAGGTTTTCCTCGAGATTCATCAAGATCTCTTCCCATTAGCGCCAGATTTCCATTTTTTTAAGGGCCTTTTCCACTTGAGGTGTCAATTTTAAAAAAAGACTTACTCTTTTCATCGGATGTGGGTAACACTGACAAGAGCAGCATTTGTTGCCCATCCCTAATTGCCCATGAACTGAGTAGCTTGCTGGGCCATTTCAGAGGGCAGTTAAGAGTCAACCACATTGCTGTGGCTCTGGAGTCACATGTAGACCAGACCAGGTAAGGATGGCAGATTTCCTTCCCTAAAGGACATTGGTGAACCAGATTGTTTTTTTAATGAAAATCGATAATAGTATCACAGTCACCATTACTGAGACTAACTTTCAATTCCAGATTTGCTAATTGAATTTAAATTCACCAGCTGCTGTGGTGGAATTTGAACCCGTGTCCCCAGAGCATTAGTCTGGGTCCCTGGATTACTTCAACATCACCATCTCCCGTCTAACTTTTAATACCTTACGAAGCTGACCCTCCAAATCCTGTCCCCTCCCACTTTACTCTGCCTGGCAGTAACCCTGGAGTTCTCTACCCACCCAACCCCCACACTCTATACTCGTGGCATCTGGCCTTGGAAAGCAACCGGCCTTTTAATACCCTTGTGGACGATGCTCCGCTCTTACTCAGTCCTTTTACAGCGTGTCTCATGCTTCAATATCTTTTCACAATGTACAAAGGGAAAGTAAAAACCTCACACATTTTAATGCCATCAACTTTTCTCCTGGTCTATTCCTGGAGATTAATCTTCAATTCCTGAAAATGCTTTGGGCTATCGGGTGGGTTGGTTCCTTCCGCTCCCCAAAGTATAATTATTACAGTTTTTAATCAAAATGTACCACCTCACACTTGCCACCATTGAATTCCATCTGCCACATTCCAATGCCAATCCCACCATCTTGTTAATATTTCTTTGCTGCTTATTTTGGGCCTCAGAATGATTTGCTGAACCTCCAAATGTTAGATTCATTTGTGAATTAGGAGACCCCCCCCTGTCGCCCTGGGTCTAGTCCTGAATGATTAGTGCACAGTGAGAGCAGAACATTGTGGGCACTGCTTACCCACCCTCGACTGTGAGAGACTGTCCTTACCTCTGACTGGCTGTCTCTGCCCTTAAATAATTTTTAAGTTGCTATTCCTTATCCTTCCCCAATTGTGTCATGTACAAAATAATTAAGGAACCAAGTCAAAGGCTTCCTGAAGTCCCTGTACTCCACATCTGCTGCATTTACTCACCCACCCTCTTTCACTTCCTCGAACAATTCTGTCACGTTGTCAGCACAAATCTGTTCTGAACATCATTGCTGGTTTTCTTTTTGTTTGGGTGATTTTGTAATTTTGGGGGGAGAATTTCAATGAGGTTTTCACTTAATCTCCCAACATAATTCATCAGAGGAGCCCACGCGACTGGTATATTCCCCCATGGCTTGCACCAATCTCTTGTTCACAGTTCAGTGGACCCTCAACTAACATGATAAAACAGATTAGCTGGTCATTATCATATAGTTGCCTGTGGGATCTTGCTGTGTGCAAATTGCTGGCTGCGTTTCCTACATTGCAACAGTGACTACACGACAGAAGGGCTTCAGTGGTTGTAAGCTGCTTTCAGATGTCCATTGGTTGTGAAAGGCGCTATGTAAATGCACATGTTTCTTTTTTAGCACTTCCTCAGCCATAAGTGTTACATTAACCCAGTTTATCCAGGTTAGTGCTATCTTAGTATTGAAACCTTTTTACGCTGACCACTCTCCAATCCTCAGACAAACAGCTATGCCGGAATTCTACCGGCCTGCCTGCCATGGGAATTGGAGCGGGCGAGGAGCGGAACATGGGAAGGTCCGTTGACCTCTGGCAGGATTTTACGGTTTCCGGACGGGCGAGGCCATGAAATCTCACCTCCAGTCTCAGTAACTCAGGAAGAGAGGAGCAAAAATAACAGTTGGCCTGGATTGGAGGAATTACAATGGGCATTCAGGAAATGTTTAAAAATGTGTTCACAGCAGAAGACACAACTACAATACCAGGGAAATTAAGGAGCTAACGAGAGTGAAGTCATTAATATGAGTAGGCTGGTACGAGGGAAACTAATGGAAAAGCTTTTAAATCCCCGTGACCTACATGATGTCCACACCTTAGGGTTCAAAAGACACAACTGCTAAGATTGTGGATTCCTTAGTTGCGATCTTCCAAAATTCCCTGAAATCTGGAACAGTCCCAATAAGATTGGAACATAGAAAACTTCATCCTATTATTCAAACTAAGAGGGAGAGAGGAAACAGGAAACTGCAGGCCAGTTAAACCTGACATCAGTAATGGAGAAAATGCTGGGTTCCATTACTGAGGAGGTGTTAAGAAGGCATTTTAAAATCAGTCTAATTAGGCAGGGCCCCCATGGTTATATGAAAGATAAATCATGTTTGGCAGAGTTTTGAGATTTTGGGGAATTTAACAAGTGGGGAGAATAAAGGGAAAGTAGTGGATCTAGTGTATTTGGATATCCAAAAGGTATTCGATAAGTGTCACAAAAGAGAGTGTATGAGAATGTGACTGGGCTAATAACATGGATAGAGAATTGGAAGGTAGGATAAATGTATGGTTTCCATGGATATAACCTGTGTCATTTCCTTTTCTACTTCAACTTTAAACCATATAAACATATAGCTACTATTGTTTTATTTACTCATAACCAAATCTAGCAATTGCTCTCTCCTCATCCAATGTATTCAGTTTGTGACACATCCCCCATTCTTTTCCTGAAGAGAACTCAGAAGAAAGTGGAGAGTTGTGGATTGAAATGCTGACCTGGTTGGACTGCCTTTAACCCGGTACCACAGGTCCTCCAAACAATTTGGCACTGTTTGGTGATCCTATATTCATAGGCCGGAATTCTCCGGCTGTTCATGCCCTGCCACCACTGCCAGCGAAAACAGATAATTTAACGCTCAGCCAAATCTCTGTTCACTGCAGCGGGACCAGAGAATCCCAGCCGCGAGCGAGGTTGGAGAGTCCCAGCTGCGAGCGAAGTCAGAGAATCCCAGCCCCGGGTGAGGTTGGACATTCCCAGTCGCAGGCGAAGCCGGAGAATCCCAGCCATGGGAGAGGTCGGACATTCCCAGTCGCAGGCGAAGCCGGAGAATCTCAGCCATAGGCGAGGTCTGAGAATCCCAGCCATGGGAGAGGTCGGAGAATCCCAGCCATGGGAGAGGTTGGAGAACCCCAGCTGTGGGAGAGGTCAGAGAATCCCAGCTGCGGGTGAGATCAGAGATCCGGCCCATATTCTTTCATGGTATAAATACTTTCCAGCCATGTCCTCTGGGGTGCCGGTTTGGCCTATGGTTCAGTTGGTAACGCTCTTGCTCTGAATTCAAGTCCCACTCCAGGTCTTGAGCTCAGAAATGAAGACTGAAACTCCCATGTCACTTTAAGCCAGTGCTACACTGTCAGAGTGGATGTGATGTTAAATTAGGGCCCAGTTGCCTGGATATCAAAGATCCCATGACGCTAATTGAAGTACAGTAAGAAGTTTCACAACACCAGGTTAAAGTCCAACAGGTTTATTTGGTAACAAATACCACTAGCTTTCGGAGCGCTGCCCCTTCGTCAGGTGAGTGGGAGTTCTGTTCACAAACAGCAAACAGGGCATATAGAGACACAAACTCAATTTACAGAATAATGGTTGGAATGTGAGTCTTTACAGCTAATCAAGTCTTAAAGGTACAGACAATGTGAATGGAGAGAGCATTAAGCACAGGTTAAAGAGATGTGTATTGTCTCCAGACAGGACAGTTGGTGAGATTTTGCAAGTCCAGGCAAGTCGTGGGGGTTACAGATAGTGTGACATGAACCCAAGATCCTGGTTGAGGCCATCCTCATGTGTGTGGAACTTGGCTATCAGTCTCTGCTCAGCAACTCTGCACTGTCGTGTGTCGTGAAGGCCGCCTTGGAGAACGCTTACCCGAAGATCAGAGGCCAAATGCCCGTGACCGCTGAAGTGCTCCCCCACAGGAAGAGAACAGTCTTGCCTGGTGATTGTCAAGACGAACATCTCGCCAAGGCCATCCCCACACTCCCACTTCTTGCCTTCAAACAACCACACAACCTCAAACAGACCATTGTCCGCAGCAAACTACCCAGCCTTCAGGAGAACAGTGACCATGACACCACACAACCCTGCCACAGCAACCTCTGCAAGACGTGCCGGATCATCGACACGGATGCCATCATCTCACGTGAGAACACCATCCACCAGGTACACGGTACATACTCTTGCAACCCGGCCAACGTTGTCTACCTGATACGCTGCAAGAAAGGATGTCCCGAGGCATGGTACATTGGGGAAACCATGCAGATGTTACGACAACGGATGAATGAACACCGCTCGACAATCACCAGGCAAGACTGTTCTCTTCCTGTTGGGGAACATTTCAGCGGTCATGGGCATTCGGCCTCTGATCTTTGGGTAAGCGTTCTCCAAGGCGGCCTTCACGACACACGACAGCGCAGAGTTGCTGAGCAGAGACTGATAGCCAAATTCCGCACACATGAGGACGGCCTCAACCGGGATCTTGGGTTCATGTCACACTATCTGTAACCCCCATGACTTGCCTGGACTTGCAAAGTCTCACCAACTGTCTTGTCTGGAGACAATACACATCTCTTTAACCTGTGCTTAATGCTCTCTCCACTCACATTGTCTGTACCTTTAAGACTTGATTAGCTGTAAAGACTTGCATTCCAATCATTATTCTGTAAATTGAGTTTGTGTCTTTATATGCCCTGTTTGCTGTTTGTGAACAGACCTCCCACTCACCTGACGAAGGGGCAGCGCTCCGAAAGCTAATGGTATTTGCTACCAAATAAACCTGTTGGACTTTAACCTGGTGTTGTGAAACTTCTTACTGTGTTTACCCCAGTCCAACGCTGGCATCTCCACATCATGGCTAATTGAAGAGAGCAGGGGACTTACCCTCAATGTCCTGGCCAATATTTATCCCTCAATCAACATCACAAAAACATATAAGCTGGTCACTATTACGTTTCTATCTGCTGTGTGCAAATTATTTGACACATTTCCTACATTGCAGCAGTGATTAACGCTTCAGAAATATTCAATTGGTTGTAAAGTGCTTTGAGATGCCCAGTTGGTGTGAAAGTGTGATATTAATGCAAGTTTCTGGTGAGCTAGATTGGGACCATCAGCGTTGGGTGTGATAAGAACTTCACGTACCATTGTTATCCAAGGGCAGGGGCCTAGTCTCAAAACCCTAGGTGATACATGGGCAAAGGATCATACAAATTAGGAGCAGGAGAAGGCCACTTGGCCCCTCGAATCTTGCTCTGCCATTCAATACAATCATGGCTAATCCGATTGTAACTTCAGCCACATTCCTGTATAGCCCCCAATAATTTTTCACAATCCATGTTGATCAAGCTAAGAGCATCAGGCTCCACCTGAGCTCTGGGCTAATAATGAATCCCAATCATTGAATCATAGAATCCCTATAGTGCTGAAGGAGGCCATTCGGCCCATCGAGTCTGCACCGACCACAATCCCACTCAGGCCCTATTCCCATAACCCCACATATTTACCCTGCTAATCCCCTGACACTAGGGTCAATTTAGCATAGCCAATCAAACTAACCCACACATCTTTGGACTGAGAACTCTTAGAAAGAGAAACATCCTAGCTCTTTGAGACAATGTACAATCTTGTACATCCACCCAAGAGGGCAGTAACATGTTCTCTGAAAGCCAGCAGCTCTAACAGTGCGATGGTCCTCAATGCTCTCAGTCCAGAGTACCAGCCTGGATATTTGTGCTCAAGTCTCTGGGGTGGGTCTTGAGATAGAGAGATCCCCACTAAATACAGCTGGTTAGGACCCAGCTGGTGTCCGGGGATTGAGGTGCCGTGCGTTAAGCAGTGTTCTTTCTACCTATTTTCCTTTTTTAAAAAACTATTATTCTGGGTGACTACAGCTGAGTAAACAATGGTTTAATTGGCACCTTCATACCACTGCGCTATCATTAGCCGGTGACAAGTAACTGGGTGGCATTTGCATTGTTGGAAATGGCACAGTGTGTAGGAATTGCTGAGATTCTGGCAGTGTGTTCTCTTATAGTCCGACACTGCGATGGTGGTGGAACTGAGACACCAGAGGGTACCCACCCAAAATACAGTGATCACCCCAGTCACAGCCCCTGAAACCCAATTAATGTCTTTGTCATCAGTACCAGGGCTGCACCGTGAGGGAACCGTGTGCAAACTCTGAGAAGGATGCGACGGGAGTGAGATTGAAGAGAGGCAGTATAAACAAAATGGTGCAATTATAAAGAGGACGCAGGAAGAGGAGAAGATGGGGTTGAATATACACAAATGTTCGAAGATGGTGGGACAAGCTGTGGAAAGATGTAGAGGATACATGGCATTATAAACAGAGGCTCAGAGTGCACAATGCACTTTGTAAAATGCTGGTTAGTTCCCAATATTATGTTCCATTTTGGACACCACACTTTCTGAAGGATGTCAGGACCAAATAGAGGATAAGGAGGAGATTTGCTAAAACAAAGGATCTCAGTTCATGTGGAGAGGCTGGAAAAGCTCAGATTGTTCTCCCTGGAACCAGGGAAGTGCAAGGAAAATGTGGAGCTCAGAATTGTTTCCAGGCAGTAGATAATGCAACTGTTTGCATTGGTCAGAGTTAATTTAAGTTAATTGCCAGGAGAAGCAAAGGATTAATGAGGAGAAAATTCTTACACAACAAGTTGTGACCTGGAACGTCCGGGCGGAAAAAGGAGTGGAAAGAAATTCAGTGAAGACTTTTGAAAGGGAGGCGGATAAATACTTTGAAAAATAAACTTTACATGACGATAGGGGGAGAGGGCGGAGGAATGGTTCTAATTGGATTGCTTTTTCAAAGAGCCAGTATAGACAATGATAGGCTGAAAGGCCTCCTTCTGGACTGTAAGATTCGATGATTCGGTGTAACATTCTGAGGAAGGGTCCCACACACAATGTGAAATGGGGGTGGGGGGGTGGGGGGTAGGTGGACACACACCGAAGCCAATCCGGAGCTTCGGTTAAGAGGCATCTTGAGAACTTTGGCCAGGATTGGTCTGCAAGACACAGGAGAGACTTTCACGCTCGCGAAACAGTGAAAAGAGGAGCCACAAAGCAGATCCCAGCATCAGGAAAACCCGGGAAGATTTGGGCTTTTCAACATGGATGGCAGCCTTCCCTAAGAACAACTTCAAAAGAACTTTATTGACTTAAAATGCTTTCAGACACAAACAGCAAAAACACTGCCGCCAATCCAGTAAATCCGGCTGGGACACAATCTGCACACACCTGGGACAGAAATCCAGTGTCAGAAAACTGGAAATCAATGATCAAATTCCAGCCCCTGTATACATTTAACCACATGCTGCTTTAAAAATCTCCCCAACACTTACCGTACGCCAGAGAGAGTGGGCTGAGATCTGTGCAGCAGCGAGTCAGGAGATTACATAGACTGTGCCCTCGGCCCGGCTGGTAGGATGTGTCTCAGACTGCAAACCGAGTGGGACTGATGTCAGCTTTTAAATGAAACACATACGAGAGTCAGTCACAGTGGGGTCTGCAGGGAAGAGTATCAAACACAGCCTCATCTCAGCCAGAGTGAACAAGTCACGGAGCACTTGCCTAATCTCCACATCTCCCACCCTCGTGTGTTCATAGATTAGATCCCTGCTCAATGATAACAGCCCTGTGGGGCACAAGCAAAAACTCCAAAATTGTAACAATCTGCTTCAGCCACATAATTAAAAAACACCAAGGAGCCACCAGCAGATTTAACGCCCTTTTATTCGAAATAATATCCTAGTCCTTGACGGCAAAAGGTCTCATTAACACCATTGGCATCCTTAATTATGAAGATATGAAAAGCATTTTAAACCGAACACTTTTATTTCCCATATTCAAAACTGTAGGTTATAATCTGACATTGTTATTGCCAGAACGGGGAACCGATTAACTTCACAATACAGGCACTCAATGTCTCCATCAAACATTCCCAGTGTCTTCATCAAATATTCCCAGTGTCGACATCAAACATTCCCAGTGTCCCCATCAAACATTCCCAATGTCCCATCAAACACTCCATCATTATGAAGTGCTTCAAAAGGTTAGTCTTGGCACAAATCAATTCCTACCTACCAGACTGCCTGGATCCACGACAGTTCACCTATTGCCACAACAGGTACACAGCAGACGCCATCTGCACCTGGCCCTGGCCCTACACCTGGAACATCTAGCTAACAAAGACACCTATGTCAGACTCGTATTCATAAACTAAAGCTCAGCCTTTAACACCATTATTTCTACCAGACTCATCTCCAAACTCCGTGGCCTGGGGCTCGGACCCTCCCTTTGCAACTGGATCCGAGGCTTTCTGACCCGCAGTCAGTAAGGATGGGCAACAACATCACATCCACGATCATCCTCAACCGGTGCTCTGCAAGGGTGTGCCCTCAGCCCCTTACTATACTTCTTTTACACCTTTGACTGTGTGGACAAATTCCCCTCCAACTCGATTTTTAAGTTTGCTGATGACACCACTGTTGTGGGTTGGATCTCAAACAATGACGAGACAGAGTACAGAAAAGAGATAGAGAATCTGGTAAACTGGGGCGACTACAATAATCTCTCCCTCAATGTCAACAAAACAAAGGAGATAGTCATCAACTTCAGGAAGTGTAGTGCAGGACATGCCCATGTCTACATCAATGGGGATGAAGTAGAAATAGTCGAGAGCTTCAGGTTTTTAGGTGTCCAGATCACCAACAACCTGTCCTGATCCCTCCATGCCAACACTATAGTTAAGAAAGCCCACCAACGCCTCTACTTTCTCAGGAGCCTAAGGAAATTTGGCAGGTCCACTACAATTCTCACCAACCTCAACAGATGCACCATCGAAAGCATTATTTCTCATTATATCACAGCTTGGTATGGCTTCTGCTCTGTCTAAGACCGCAAAAAACTACAAAGGGTCGTGAATGTAGCCCAATCCATCACTCAAACCAGCTTCCCACTCCATCAAACACTCCCAATGTCTTCATCAAACACTCCCAGTCTTGACATCAAACATTCCAAGCGTCTCCATCAAACACTCCCAGTGTCTCCATCAAACACTCCCAGTGTCTCCATCAAACACTCCCATTGTCCCATCAAACACTCCCAGTTCCCATCAAACACTCCCAGGGCAGGCACAGCCCGGGGTTAGATACGGAGGAAGGCACCCTCTACAATGTTCCCATCAAACACACCTGGAACAGGTACAGCAGGAGGTTAGATACAGAATAAAGCTCCCTTAACAGTATCCACCAATCATTCCCAGAACAGGTAAAGCACAGGGTTCGATACAGAGTAAAGCTCCCGTTACACTGAGCCCATCAAACCATCCCAGAACAGGTACAGCAAGGGGTTAGATACAGAGTAAAGTTTCCTCTACACTGTCCTCATCAAACACACCCAGGACAGGTACAGCATGGCATTAGATACAGAGTAAAGCTCCCTCTTCAAGGTCCCCATCAAATTCTCCCAGGACAGATACAGCTCCTTTACATTGTCAGTGCCTAGTTTCACTACAAATACATTTCAATGTTAATTACAGTTCCGAAGACTGGGTTTGCAACCAATGAAAAGCCTGCTCTCTGAAGATTACCAGAGCATGAAATAAAGTGTCGGAGGTCACAGGCCTTTGAAAGGATGTAAGTAGATTCCCTAGAATGAACCCACAGTATAGTGGGTTAAATCATGGGGGCAGGTTGAATATACTTGCTTTGCACTCTCTTGAGGTTAAAAATTGACAGATGTTTTATTTGAGGTTTTTAAAGTGTTAAAGGAATTAAATAGGATATTTTGTAAATTTATTCGTGTGAGGGCATTGCTGGCTTGCCCATCCCTAATTGCCCTGGTGGTGAGCCAGCTTCTTGAACTGCTGCAGTGCCTATAGTGTAGGTACAGCCACAGTGCTGTTAGGGAGAAAATTTCAGGATTTTGAACAAGTGACAGTAAAGGAACGGCGACATATTCCCAAGTCAGGATGATGAGCGACTTGGAGGGGAACCTCCAGGTGGTGGTGTTCCAAAGTATCTGCTGCCCTTGTCCTTCCGATGGTAGCTGTGTTTGGTGGAGGGAACAAATGTTGAAGGTGGTGGATGAGGTGCCAATCAAGCGGGCTGCTTTGTGCTGGATTTCCTCCGGTGAAGAGGTCCAGAACAATGAGGAACTATTAGGAGTGAACTCATTTTTCATTTTTTCACACAAAAGTTAATGGAAACCTGTAATTCCTCCCTACCAAGGCTGAGGGTATTGGGGTTCAATTGAAAATTTCAAAAATGAGACATAGTTTTTTAAGCTCATGGACATAGACGAATGTCAAGTCAAGGGGTTAAGCCAAGGTCTCACTAAATGGAGAACAGGCTTGAGGGGCGTACTCCTGTTCCCATATTCCTCTCAGTCAATGACGAAAAATAAAGATGCAACTTATTCCCAACCAGTAACACTGTTGTAAATCCAGACACTAGAGGTGACAGTGAGTTACTGATCTGCTGTGTTGCTATTGCAGTGGATAAAAGGGATCCCCACTGGGTGCCCAGCTGAATTACTGATCAGAAGCTGACCACAGTGGAGACAGCTGCTAACAGCTGTAGTATCATTTCACCTAACCGAACATCCTCGCTTCACATTCCTAACTGTTGTACATCTGAAAGTCGACTCCTCTACAGTCGGAATCGTGGTTTGATACAAATACAAGGCGATCTCTAACTGACAGAAAGAAAGTGTACTTTTTGACATTGGATTATAATGAACAGCAGCCAACAATTCATACACACATGTTTGAACACTCTCTCACTGACTTGAGGAGTTTACAAGCTGCTTCAGTTACCTGGGTTTGCCAATATATTCTATATAGATCATACCTTCACAGTGAGTGAGTGTGAGAGTTAGCTTTAAAAGGACAGACCAAGCCAGACACAGCTCTGCCCTAGCAGCAAAGATCTTAATCATACTCCAGACTGAAGGGACAAAGGGCTTGTTCAGGATTTGTATTTAGAATAGCCCCTTTGACAAACCGGAACAACCGGGTTGATTCACAGGGGTATCCTAGAACAGAACTTTACCTCACTGCCAAATAGAGGGGTCACAGGGCAGGCCCATGTTATGTGGATTCTCCACTTCATATCACTTTGAAAATCATTATTGAATGTGCTTCCAGTGAATTCCAGATTACAATAACTCACTGCATAAAATAATTTGTCCCCATCTCCTCAAATGGTTCTTTTACTAATGATCCCGAGCCTGTCTGTTCTGGTTATTGATCCAGAATTTTAAAAAATTCAATTAGAATCATATTGCTCAAGTTAAAATTGAATCGGGTATTTGCTACACATCATTTAAATTTTCTATCACACACGCGCACAGCCCTATTGCCTGGTCAAAGCACCATGCGCAGCTGCACAGTCTAACTGAACCTTGCTTCACTCTCTGCAAATCTCTCTGCAGTTGTTCCGAAGATTCAACTGCCCACCTCCAGTTAGCAACAGAGCAACAGGGGTAGACCATTCAGCCCATCAAACCTGTTCTATTATTAATTACATCATGACTAACATGTATCTCAACCCCATTTACCTGCCTTAGCCTCATGTGCCCTTTACACACACCCAACAACAGTAATGGTGCTCCACCTTCTCCACTATATCACCAACCCCATTATCTAGCCGAGTGGCTTCTGAGGTACCTCAGAAAAATTTAAAGGTGCTGGGGTGGAGGCCGGCCTAGAAGAAGTGGGACATTCCCTTGTCTGAGGTTAAGTTTGCTGCTGCTACCCTGTAACTGTCCAGAATGATTAGATACTATTTCACAAGATGTCTTCCTAGGATTTGAGTTCACAGTTGTCCTGATTAGTAGCAGAGCCACTACAAGTACTGTATTCAACAAGAGCTTCAAGATCGAGCCTGCAACGTAACAGCTTGTTAAGAATGTATTAGATTAATTTATTGTATTAGCGTCACAAGTAGGCTTACATTGATATTGCAATGAAGTTACTGGGAAAATCCTCTCGCATTATTAGCAATAACTCCACGTGTGTTCATTGGTAATTTTACTTACACTAGATTAAGGACATCAGGTATTGGAGCAGGAGTCGGCCAAACAGCCAGTTAGCCTTTTCCGTCATTCAGTAAGATCATGGCTGAACTTTTCACCTCTCCCACTTTCCCACCCGATCCCTTAAGATTCTCTTAGTGCCCAAAAATCCATCAATATTAGCCGTGAATATCAATCGAGCATTCACACCCTCTGGGCTAGAGAAATCCGAAGATTTACAACCCTCTGAATGCAGGAATTCCTCCTCATCTTCCTTCTCCGTACACTCTGCCCGTATTCTGGATTATCCATCCACCCAGGAGTAACGATCGTTCAGCTTCTCTAAGAGTTCGATACTTTTCAAAAAGAACCTTTCTCATTATTCTAAACTCCAGAAAATATTTCTCCTCACTCTCTTCTCATTGGACAGCCCAGCCATTCAGAAATCAATTTACTGAATTTTTCTTCCATCCCCTCTAAGGCAAATAGATTCTACATTAGGTTAGGAGACTGCGACTGCACAGCACTCACTTGTAACTGCAGCAAGATTTCAATAACAGCCATTATATTATTTGCCTTCCATGCTGTTTGCTGTATGTGATTATTACCTTTCTGTGATTAGTGCACACAGATCCCCAAATCCCTCTGAATACCATCATTTAATTAATTAATTAATTTCTGTATGTATTATTCACAAATAGACTTACATTAACACTGCAATGAAGTTACTGTGAAATTCCCCTAGTCGCCATGCTCCAGTGCCTGTTCGGGTCAATGCACTTAACCTGCATGTCTTTCAGACTGTGAGAGGAAACCGGAGCACCTGGAGGAAACCCACGCAGACATGGGGAAACCGTGCAAACTCCACACAGACAGTGACCCAAGCCGGGAATCAAACCTGGGTCCCTGGCACTGTGAGGCAGCAGTGCTAACCACTGTGCCACTGTGCTGCCCCGAAAAGTATCCCGCATTCGGGGACATTGCTGGCGTCAGCACACTATGGGCGGCACGGTAGCACAGTGGTTAGCACTGTTGCTTCACAGCTCCAGGGACCTGGGTTCGATTCCCGGCTTGGGTCCCTGTCTGTGTGGATTTTGCACATTCTCCTCGTGTCTGTGTGGGTTTCCTCCGGGTGCTCCGGTTTCCTCCCACAGTCCAAAGATGTGCGGGTTAGGTTGATTGGCCATGTTAAAAAATTGCCCCTTAGTGTCCTGAGATGCGTAGGTTAGAGGGATTAGCGGGTAAATGTGTAGGGATATGGGGGTAGGGCCTGGGTGGGATTGTGGTTGGTGCAGACTCAATGGGCCAGATGGCCTCCTTCTGCAATGTAAGGTTCCTATGATTCTATGAGTGCAATGGGCTTGATCATAGTTTCACCCCTGCCAGGTAAGTATCACACCTGTTAAAAAACATTCTGGATAATTTTACATTTCCCACATTATACTCCATCTTGACAAGTCCAATCACTTAACTTGTCCTCATTCCTTTGCATCCTTCTCACAGATCGCTTTCTCTTCCATTTTTGTACCAGCAAGAAACTTTGATATCTTATACCTGGTCACCTCACTGAAATCACTAATACATTTTAAAAATAGTTGTAGAACAAGGACTTCCCAGCACATCTTGTCATCCCAATAGTGACCAGTTTATAGCATTTGTTTTCTACCTGTTAACCAACACACAATCCATGTTAATTTATGATCCCCTATTCCACAAACCTTCACCTTTTGGAATGAGCTCTTGTGTGAGAACTCCAGAAAGTCCAAATATACTGCATCTTCTGGTTCTCCCTTATCGAATGCGCTAGTTAAACTCTTAAACAACTCAAATAGGTCTTGAGTATCGCAGAAAAAAGACGTTCGTTGAAGCCATACGCAGCCAGTCCATTCTTGCAAAATGCAAAGCAAAATCCATCAGTAGATGTGATTCCACGATTGGTCAACTGAAACATTACTCTGGCAATCAATTTAAGGTTATCCGTCAGGTTCACAGTGTACTGGAAGTTACATATATCAATACCCAGGGCCTAGTTCTTTGCAGACAGAGAGAACATGTACACACGTTGTGCCTATTTCAACTAAACAATATAAATGATAGCCATTTGTTGGTTCATTCCTCAGGACAATGCCTTGACTAATTAAAGTCAATCTGCCAGGTTTAAATTTCAACTAATGTTTAGCAGTTAACTGTCAGTCACCATCAACTTGTGCATTCTTCATGGCAACGCCTCTAACAATCAGAGATCACTTGCCAACCAATCAGCACTCTCTTCTCATGCAGCATGAAGTTATTGTTTCCCCTGATATTGTATTTTTGTGATTGCCCTGATGAGTGCAAGATGAAAAGCTTCAACAAAATACATTTTTTCAGGAACACTAACACTAATACTAATTAGTTCAAATTACTCAATACTCTTAATCTCTCAATCCCCCACAATTTCCAGCATGTTCTTTGTGTCTTCCACTGTAAAGACAAGGATAAAATATTTGTTTATTATCTCTGCTATTTCCATTAAAATTTCTGCTGTCTCTGCCTCTCAGGGACTCACATTTACTTTTGCTAATCTCTTCCATTTTGCATTCCATCCAATCTGTCTCTCCATTTGTGCCAGTTTACTCTCATTAAATTTTCTCTCTTTTTATCAATCTCTGGGTCATCCTTTACTGCTCCCTGTCTGAATTATGATTCCTTTTGACAGCATTGTAATCTGACATTATCCTTCACTTCTCTACTTAAGCATGGTTGTATCACTTTTCCAGTGGAGTCTTTATTCCTCAAGGGCTTATATATTAGTTAAGAATTATGAATTATTTATTCAAATGTTTCCCATTGTTTATCTGTCATCATATCTTTGAATCAAATGTACCTCAGCCAACTTGCCCCTCAGGCCTTTGTAATTGGCTTTGCTTAAATATAAACCCTTGGTTTCTCAATTGACCTCATCCCTCTCAAACTTGGTGTGAAATTCCATCATATTATGATCACTCTTCCCCAGCAGAGCCTTAACTGTAACATTACTAATGAGCCCTGTTTCATTACACAATACAAGATCTCAAAAAGACCTTCCTTTATTGGTTCCTCTATATATTGCTCTCAACAACAGTCTCGAGTACATTCCATGGGCTTGTCCTCAACACCAATTTTGCCAATTTGTTTGCCCTTTCGATATAAAGATTAAAGTTCCCCACAATAATTCTGTTACCCTTCTTAAATTCTCCTCTAATTTCCTTATTAGTACTCTGTCCAGCATTATGATCACTGTAGGGGAGGAAAAACGACTCCCCGACTCTGTTTCCCACCCAATTTTGGCTCCACCTATACCGGTTCCTCTCCTTAGCTTTCTTGATCTAAGATCCTCTCATTCTTTATTGTCAGGTTTGTCCCATCTCCTTTTCTCTTTTGCCTGTTGTTTCTAAAATTCAGGCTCCTGGAAATATTTAGTTCTTGATCTTGGTCACCTGGCAACCAAATCTCTGCAGTGGCTGCCAGGTCAAACCTATTTGTCCTCTTTGTGGCATTATTTTGTCAATCTTCTAGATCTTCAAAGGGTGACGGTGGAGGGTTGATTTTGTGATTGGAAGCCTGTGACCAGCAGTGTACCACAGGGATCAGTGCTGGGACCCTTGCTGTTTATTATATACATTAATGACTTGGATGTGAATGTGGAAGGTATAATTAGTAAGTTTGGAGATGACACGGAAATTGATGATATTGTTGATAGTGAGGAGGATAGTCTTAGGCTACAAATTGATATTGATCAGCTGGTAAGTTGTGCAGAGCAATGGCAGTTGGAATTGAAGTGTGAGGTGGGAGGTCTAATAAGGATAGAATATACACAACGAACGGTAAGTCCCGAAGGAGTATTGAGGAACAAAGGAACCTTGGTGTACAAGTCCACAGATCCCTGAAGGCAGCAGCACAGGTAGACAAGCATACAGAATGCTTGCCTTTATTAGTTGGGGCATAGAGTATAGGAGCAGGGAGGTCATGGTACAACTTCATAAAGCATTGGTTAGGCCACAGCTGGAGTATTGTGTGCCGTTCTGGTCACCACACTATTAGAAGGATGTGATTGCACTGGAGAGGGTGCAGAGGAGATTCGTCAGGATGTTGCCTGGGATGGAAAGTTTCAGTCATGAGGAAAGAGTGGATAGGCTTGTTTGTTTTCCTTGGAGCAGAGGAGGCTGAGGGGGGATCTGCTAGAGGTATACAAAATTATGAGGGGCATAGATAGGGTAGATCATAAGAATCTTTCCCCCATGGCTGAGGTGTCTATGACCAGAGGGCATAGATTTAAAGTGAGGAGTAAGTGGTTGGGGGGAACTGAGGAAAAGGTTTTTCACCCAGAGGGTGGTGGAAAAATGGAATGCACTGCCTGAGAGGGTGCCGGAGGCAGGAACTTCACAACATTTAAGAAGCATCAGGACGAGCAGTAGGCTATGGACCGAGTGCTGGTTAATGGGATTAGTATAAATTGGTATTTGATGGTCGGCATAGACATGGTGGGCTGAAGAGTCTGTTTTTGTGCTGTATGATTTTATGACCCTATGAATGTGCTGTGCATTCAGGTACAAAGGGCAGGATTTTACAGCCTCACTCGACCCGAGACCGGAAAATCCCACCCGAGGTCAACGGACCTTCCCATTGTCCACTCCTCGCTCACTCTGATTCCCATGGTGGGTGAGGCAGTAGAATTCCGGCAAATGTCTTCCATTTGAACTTTTTGCTATTTTTTGGCAAAAAGCCTAATGCCCGCTACCATTATTAAACTCTCTGTTCATTCCTCACATAAACAGTTTCTTTTTTACTCAAATCACTATTTTTCTTTGCAACCTTGACTTTTCACTTCAGATTTGGTAATTTATCCTCAGCTGACCCCTCACTCCCCCACATTTGGTTGAAACTTGTTTCACGAGGGAACTGTTCCCAATCCAGTTTCTGTGGAGCCATTCTAATGGGATTGTTTCCTCTTCCCCAGTATTGCTGACAGTTCCCTGTAAATTCAAACTCCTATTTTCTGTACACACATTCAAACCACTGACCCTATGCCAGTTTGCTGGTGGCCCAGGTTATAATTCAGAGATTGTTACATTTAAGGTTTTGTTTTTTAAAATTTGTACCATAATTCCTGAAGCTCCCTCAGCAGAACCTTATTCCTAGTGTTATGTATGTCATTGATTCCTACATGAACTCCAACAATTGGATTTTTCCGCTCGCTCCTCCATCATGTTCTTCCCTGGCTGTGAGGAGATGTCCTTAACCCTGACACTAGGCAGACAGCACTGGAACTGCTGGTCACACTGCAGGGAAGAGTATCTATTCCTTTGACTATATGGGCCCCTATCACCACCACTCCTCTGATTTGATTGGCCTCCAGTACCACACTGTCCTGGACAGTTCAGTCACTCACCCTGTGGCCTTCATTTTCATCCATTATGATAGGAAACACCTTGGGCCTGATTCCCAGCCCCCCCGCCCGTTTGGCAGAGGCAGCCAGCCATTGGCTGGCAGTGGGATCTTCCAGTCCCACAGCTGTCAATGGGTTTTCCCATTGTTTGCACCCTCCGCCACTGGGAAACCCGTGGAAGGGGGCCACCATTGGTGGGATCGGAAAATCCTGTGGGTGGAACGGTTGGAAATTTTCAGCCCTTTTACCTGGAGAAAATTGACAAAGGCTGAGATTCCTCCATCCACTGAACCTCTAGTTCCCCCGTTGCTGTGTCGAAGACACAGTCATGCACTGCTGACACTCCCCAGTAACCAAATCAAAATCTCTACCTATCCCGAGGGATATGACTGCTTCTTGAAGCAGCCAGTTCAGCTAATTCACCTTCTCCCTGACTCCTGCCTTGGTCAGTAACTCTGAGCCAAAGCTCCTCAAGTTACAGATTTAGCTTCCTGTCTCTCCACAAGCTGCAGATGTGACACCAGTCTAAAACTGCAACCTATTAATGCACCAATCCAACCTACTCTTGTAGTATTAATTCATTAATTCACCTGATTTATTATTAAATTGATTAATTCTTTTAAGCATCTGGTTTGACATGTTCACTGCCTCAGGTTTATAGAAACCACTCTCTCCATGGGGAAATCCTACTTATCCGGGAGATGCCATGATATCGCTATGAGAAGCAGCTTCTGAGTGCTGTCTTCACCAGGACTGGGATGGAAGCTGTGCTACCGATGTTATCCTGGCCACCCAGCCACCTGAGCTAACCCAGCCCTATGCAAACAACTGAAAGCATTAAAGGTGACAATGAGGACATCCTACCCCCTCTGGGTCAAATTGCCACCCTCACCAAATTCTCAGCTTGCGACTGGATGCACTCAGTTAACATGAGTGTTTATGTCCTTTGTCATATTGTTATCACTCTGGAAACCTCCCATGTTATTTTCAGTTAAGGGGTGGGGAATGTGTGAGTGGTCATGATCCCCAATCTCTGGTGTAAGCATCTGCATCATTTCTGGGACACCAATCCAAATGGTTTCCATTTCTCAGACATTACCCCTGTGATCTCCAACACTTTCAAAGTTAAACACATTCTAAAGAATCTCTGAGCACACGTCAATACCCATTTCTCTGGTTATACTCATTATTTGTGAGTTCTATCACTGAATCCCGTGGAAGAGACATTCACTAGGGGCAGAATGTTACACCTTAATCTAATTTTATACATCGCTCTGTCTGAAAGACATCATTAAACAGCTTGTATCTCTGAGAGGTAACAATTCAATATCATTCTGTGTGTATCACCAGTGGGTTAAAATGTAGCCGGTACTTGTAATATGCAATGGATTATTCCACAGTGTCGCTCCGTAACATCACCTACACCTGAACTAACTGTATTCATCCCCACCCCCTTCCCCCACCCCCTATCCTCACCCACCCCCACATCCCCACCCCCACCCCTACATCCCTGCCCCCACCCCCACATTCCCACCCCCACATCCCCCACCCCCACAACCCCCACCCCAATATCCCCACCCCCAACCCCACATCCCCACCCCCACATTCCCACCCCCACATCCCCCACCCCCACATCCCCACTGCCACATTCCCACCCCCATCCCCACTGCCACATTCCCACCCCCATCCCCACATCCCTGCACCCACCCCCACATTCCCACCCCCACATCCCCCACCCCCACATCCCCACTGCCACATCCCCACCCCCATCCCCACATCCCTGCACCCACCCCCACATTCCCACCCCCACATCTCCCACATCCCCCACACCCACATTCTCCCACATCCCCCACCCCCACACCCCCACTCCCCCATCCCCCACATCTCCTACGTCCCCCACCCCCACATCCTGACCCCCACCTTCACCCCCACATCCCTCACACCCACCCCCACATCCCCACCCCCACCCCACCCTCACATACCCCACCCCCACATCCCTCATCCCCACCCCACATCACCCATCCCCACATCCCCACACCACCCATCCCCACATCCTCATCCCCACATCACTCATCCCCACATCCCCACCCCCACATCACCTATCCCCACATTGCCTGCTTTGGTCAGACTGTCAACTGCACATGGCCCACCATCACCCACTCCCCTGTCAAACTCCTATCCTTCCAAAGCACCTCCTCTATCATTCTGCCTGACCGCCTCCCATTTTCCATGTCTCGCTAACTTGTCCAATAATCTACTGAGGGTCCCTTGTCCTGACGCTCCCAATCCCACAACATATTCAATTCAAAATTCCCCTTGATAAATCCTTATTTTGTGTATTCTTCCCATTCATCTTTACCATCTGTCCACTCTGTTATCTGATTCATGTGCATTCTCCCTCACTATAACCTCTCCTTGGTAGCAGTGTTTACAGCTTCATCCCATTATCTTGAATTCTCTCCCTCTCCTTTCATTTCCTCACTTTTAAACAAACTGATTAAATCTTGCAATGTTTTCGCCCAGTATTTGGTCAGAGCACAAACCTCCACCTCTCTGCATCCTCCTTGAAGTAATTTGTGAAACTTTAGGATTTTTATCCTGTGGCACATCAGTGTAAGCAGATGTAGCAATTCCTAAATCTTGACTGTTATGCAATGGGACGCGAATGGTCCATTATAATCTGACCTTGCTGGGATCTGACAGCTGGAGTTGATTATTGTGCGAAAATCATTGGATTCCCATCCATTCACTTTCGGAGTGTCCTTGAACAGGAAAGATAGATTTGTGTGATGAGTATGTGTGTATGTGTGTCTATTAATGTGTGTATAAGTATGTGTGTATAAGTGTAATAATTATTACAGTAAGAATGTGTGTAAGCATGTGTGTAAGCATGTGTGTAAGTAGGTGTGCAAATGTCTGTGTCAGTCCGTGTTTAAGTGTGTGTATGTGTGTTTAGGTGTGTGTGTGTAAGTATGTGTTTAAGTATCTGTGTATTGTGTTTGTAAGAATGTGTGTAAGTATGTGTAAGTGTGTGTGTCAGTGTGTCTTTGTGTGTACATTTGTGTCCTGCTGACCTTATGATGGAGGGAAGGTCATTGATGAAGCAGCCAAAGATGGTTGGGCCTAGGACACTAACTTAATGGACTCTTGCAGTGATGTCCTGGAACTGAGATAATTAACCTCCAACCACCACAATCATCTTTCTTTGAGCCAGATATGACGCCAAGTGGAGAGTTTCCCCCGATACCCATTGATTCCAGTTTTACTTGGGATCTTTGATGCCACACACGGTCAAATGCTGCCTTGATATCAAGGGCTGTCACTCTCACCTCACCTCAGGCAGGTTACAGCTGAGTAAGTGAAACTTGATAGCGCTGTTGATGACCCCTTCCATCACTTTACTGATGATCGAGGGTAGACTGATTAGGCGGTAATTGGCCAGGTTGGATTTGTCCTGTTTTTTGTGTACAGGACATACCTGGGCAATTTTCCACATTGTTGGGTAGATGCCAGTGTTGTAGCTGTACTGGAAGAGCTTGGCTAGGGGAGCGGCAAGTTCTGGTGCACAAATCTTCAGTACTATTGCTGGAATATTGTCAGTGCCCACAGCCTTTGCAGCAAATTGGTTTAATATTAACATCTAGTTGCTGGGGATCTCCAGAAGCCACTTCAGCTGAAATGTTTTGCAAATGCTTTATCCTTATCTTATGCACAGATATGCTGGTTTCCTCCATCATTGAGGATGGAGATATTTGTGGAGCGTCCTCCTCAGCAA
This sequence comes from Mustelus asterias, assembly GCF_964213995.1. NCBI lineage: Eukaryota > Metazoa > Chordata > Chondrichthyes > Carcharhiniformes > Triakidae > Mustelus > Mustelus asterias. The sequence continues at coordinate 92,957,184 of NC_135803.1, read as the reverse complement.
GTTGTTTAATTGTCCACCACTATTTACAGCTGGATGTGGCAGTATAAGCGTGTGTGTAATGGTGATGAGTGTATGTGTATATGTGTGAGTACGAGAGGGGATAAATGTGCATATGTGTATATGTGTGACTGGATGAATTTAGGCATATCAATATGCATGAGTGCATGTAAGTGAGTGTGTGTAGGAGTGGATGAGTGTGGAGTGTGTGAATAGGTGAGGGAGTGTGTATGTGTGTGTGTGGGTGTATATGGAAGTGAATGTGTGTGCGAGTGTGCATGTGTGTGAATGAGGGAGTGTGTGTGTGAGTGTATGTGGAAGCGAGTGTGTGAGTGTATGTGGAAGTGAGTGTGTGTGTGTGTTTGTGTGTGTGCATATGTGGGAGTATGTGTGGGAGTGAGTGTGTGAGAGTATGTGTAGGAGTGAGTGAGTGAGTGAGGAAATGAGTGGAAGTGTGAGTTTGAACATAGAACATAGAACAGTACAGCACAGTACAGGCCCTTTGGCCCTCGATGTTGTGCCGAGCTTTGTCCGAAACCAAGATCAAGCTATCCCACTCCCTATCATTCTGGTGTGCTCCATGTGCCTATCCAGTTTCTGTGCCTGTGTGAACTCCTATTATACTCAGGGCTTTGATGTATCCTTGTCTGTGTGTGTGTTTAATTAAGCAGATTAAATCTTATATAATGATGACATAACCATCCATTTGCCGGTGCTAAGCACACTTCACCAGCCAGCCGGCGGGTTCGATTTAGAGGGTGTTTGTTGTGGTTGAATTCTTCGTGGTTATTGGTTGCTTCATTCATACTCAGCCACTGCAAGGATTTGTGGATGTCTGTGAACAGGACAGCGGGGAAGTTGCGATGTCGTGTTTGTCCTGGTAGCTGTGAGGGAGCTTTCAGAATCTCAGACCCTAGTTGGGTATATTAGAGAGATTTCATCGTACAACCTCCCACCTTCAACTGCCCTACCTGCACAAAAGGCACTTTGTCCCACCTCCGATATTTAATAACCACAAGCACAAAGGGTCCACAACATGGTAAAGAAAACACAGCATTTTTAATGGTTCTTCTCCCAGTTTTCTCTCCCTTCGCACTGGAAACGAGATTAATCCCTTACATTCCGGAAGAATCGGGGACAATCTTGGAGGATTGTCAAGCTCATAGTGCAGCTTGATGCTTCGAATGTTTCTGTCCAGTCATTCTTGGATTTTGGATTTCTCCTTCCCTCTTTTCCTTCCATCTTTCCTTCTTTCGCATTTCTTTAGTCCAAGTTAAAATGGACTCTGTGTAACGAAGGCCTGCTCTATGCCAGCTTTCACACACTGATGCAACCCTAGTTTTCCTGACCATGAGGTTTAGAGTGCATGGTTAGCAATATAGCTCCGGGCTGCACCCTTCACAGGGAGCGGTTTGGCTGCTGCTTACTACAGGGTGATTGTGTAGCTGATGTGCTAGCAGTGTCTGTTTGTGCTGGTGACCCTTGTGCAGCCCCATATCTGGAACACGCTTCCAGAATATTCCTATATCCCTCTTGTTGGTCCTATAATGTCATAAAGACCCCAGGACAGAGCTGTTTCTCGGATATCTGAGAGGACACCTAAGCTTTGTAAATCCTCTCCATTACACTTGCTGCTCCAATTGAATCCTGAGGACAGCTTTCAGTCTGGGAAAAGCATTTTACTTTAATCAGAGTTGGACACACTGCAGAGAGGGAAATCCCTTTGAACTGCTTCTGTGTCTAAGCCGATGGACACCTGCAGATCTGAACCCACAATAACAGTGTTGTATATTCCTGGGATAAATCACAAACAGTTGTCCATCGCCAACACTGATGGCTCAGTGATATATGGGTCATTCCTGATTTGTCTTTGCTGTGATTATCCCGTGAAAGGAGTATTCTGAACTTTCCAAACTCAGCCACTTTATTCCATATTGCCTCAGGCTGAATCAGAAAGTAGGAAGTTACATTTGTATAGCACCTCCCACCTTCCCAGGATACTCCCAAAGTGCTTCTGAAGTGTGCCCACGATTATTTCTGTCCCATAAACAGAAACGTGTTTTTGATGGTGTTGGCTAAAGGAATCATAAAGGATATAAAGGATTTTGTTCTTTATTCAAATATTATTGTATAGTGTATATTTTTATTGTATATTTAGATACAAACTGATGCTTGTATTTAATTTTGTATTTGTTTAATTGTCCTCTGATCTTCATTGCCAAATATATTCTGAAGTGATATCTTAGCTCACATTGTAGTATTGACTGTATATTAACTTCCTCACCCAGTTTCCCAGAGCTCCTTCCATCAATAGGAGTTGCTGTTTGTCTCTGTACTCACTTTAGTAAATGTCTGGAGTGATCACATTTGGAGCCACCTTTACATTTCAGTCATGGTCACACACCTGCTTTCCTCTTCAATTATCTCTCTACATTATATTTCTTCAATCTCCCACCACCTTCCTATATCCCCAGATTGTATGTCTCAAGATGTATATCGCAAGAAACTACAATGGGTTGTGAACATAGCCCAGTCCATCACGCAAACCAGCCTCCCATCCATTTACTTTGTCTACACTTCCCACTGCCTCAGAAAAGCAGCCAGCATAATCAAGGACCCTACACACCCCGCATAGTCTCTTCCACCTTCTTCTGTCGGAAAAAAGATACAAAAGTCTGAGGACACATACCAACTGACTCAAAACAGCTTTTTCCCTGCTCCATCAGACTTTTGAATGGACCTACCTCGCATTAAGTTGATCTTTCTCTACACCCTAGCTATAACTGTAATGCCACATTCTGCACCCTCTCCTTTCCTTCTCTATGAATGGTATGCTTTGTATAGTGTACAAGAAACAATACTTTACACTGTATACTAATACATGTGACAATAAATCAAATCAAATCTCACCCTCCCGATGTAAAACACTTTACAATTCTCATTGTAAATTCCATTTCTAATTTCTTACAAAAGTGATATCTAAATCATGCGACAAAACTTTAATTTTCTCCTTTATTTATACATGCATTTATAATGCAGTTTATTTTTTAAATTCCTAGTTATTGTCTCGGTGTGCCGGGAAGGTGAGTGTCTTCGAGCTCACTCAGTGGACTATATATTCAGCTGTCCCCATTCACTGACATTTAAGGAAACCAAAGGAATCTCATTGCAGCCAGTTCCTCATTGAGCAATGACCCTCAGCAATTGGCTGAGGCAGACTGAGGTTTATAGATCCCTAACTGGGGAACATTCCCAATCCAGACATTCCCATTCTGGACATTCCCATTCTGGATATTTCCAATCCGGACATTCCCAATCCAGATATTCCCAATCTGGACATTCCCCAATCCGGACATTTCCAATCTGAACATTCCTCTATCTGAACATTCCCCTATTCAGACATTCCCCAATTGAGACATTTCAAACCCGGACATTTCCAATCCGGACATTCCCCAATCCAGGTATTTCCCTATCTGGACATTCCCCATCTGAACATTCCCTATCTGGACATTCTCCAATCTGGACATTCTCCTATCGGGACATTCTCCAATCTGGACATTCCCAATTGGGATGTATCCAATCTTGACCATCCCATTCTGGACATTCCCATTCTAGACATCCCCAATCCAGACATTTGCAATCCAGACATTCCCCAGTTGGAAATTCTGCATTCTGGACATTCCCCAATTGGGACATTCCCCATTCTGGACATTCCCAATCCGGACATTCCCTTATTTGACAATCTCTTTGGTCATTTTGTACAGCCACTTTCACCCATCTTTCAATTTGGAAAATGGTGTTAGTAATAATCCGAATGGGAAAATTTCAGGGTGCTGGAATTTCCACGGATGAAGGGATGAAACAATGAACAACATCAGAAAGCTGCTTTTGAGTCACAAAGCGGAGTGTTATCCCAGATCGAAGGCACTATTCGCTGGGGTTTGAATGATTAATGACGTTCCAGGTATTTTGGGATCTGGAACTAACTACTGTGTAAAACCACTGATTCTCAGTCACAGGAACTGATTGCTAGATTTTATACCGACTAATATCAGTCTCCGAAATGTACAGCCTACTACAATCAGAATGCAGATACAAAGGGAAAATAATATTGTTTGTGTTTATGTGAGTAAGTGAATGAGTGAGTGAGGGTGTGAGTAAGTGAGTGAGTGAATGAACATTTATGTGCGTTAGAGTCAGTAACTGTATGTGTCTGTATGTTCGGTGTTTGTGTGTGTGTGCACCTGAGTGTGTGTGTGTGTGTTTCAATGTGTGTGTCAGTGTGTTTATTGGTCTATGTGTATATGTGTGTATTGGTCTGTGTGTATCAGTGTGTGTGTATGCATCTATCAGTGTATATGTTTGTGTCATAGACTCATACAGCACATGAACAGGCTGTATGACTCTATGACTCTATGATACAAACTATTCAGCCCACCAAGTTTATACCGGTCATCAAACACCAATCTACACTAATCCCATTAACCTGACCTTGGTCCACAGCCCACTATGCCTTGGCGATTTAACTGCTCATCCAGATGCTTCTTAAATGTTGTGAGAATTCCTGCCTCCAGCACCCTCTCAGGCAGTGCGTTTCATATTTCCACCACCATCTGGGTGAAAAACCTTTTCCTCAGATCCCCCCAAACCACTTACTCCTCACCTTAAACCTATGCCCTCTGGTCATAGACACCTCAGCCATGGGAGAAAGATTCTTACAATCTACCCTATCTATGCCTCTCATAATTTGTATACCTCTATCAGTTCCCCCCTCAGCCTCTTCTGCTCCAGGGAAAACAAACCCAGCCTGTCCACTCTTTCCTTATGGCTGTGTGTGTGTTTCAGTGTGTGTGTCAATGTGCGTGTGTGTGTGCATGTGTCAGTGTGCATGTGTGTGCTTCAGCATGCATGTCAGTGTGTGTGTATTTGTCAGTGGCTGTGTGTGTGTGTCAGTGTGTGCCAGTGTGTATCAGTGGGTGTGTCAGTGTGTACCAGTACATATGTCAGTGTGTGAGTCAATGTGTATGTCAGTGTGTCTTGGTGAGTGTGTGTGTGTGTGTACCACTGTGTGCGTGCATGTATCAGTGTGTGTGTCAGTGTGTTTTTGTGTCAGTGTGCATCAATGCGTGTGTCAGTGCGTGTCAGCGCGTGTGTGTCAGTGTGTGTCTCAGTGTGTATGTGTCAGTGTGTGTGTCAGTGTGTGTGTGTGTGTGTGTCAGTGTGTGTGTCAGTGTGTGAGTGTGTGTGTGTGTGTGTGTGTGTGTGCCAGTGTGTGTGTCGGTGTGTGTGTCAGTGTGTGTGTGTCAGTGTGTGTGTGTGTGTGTGTGTCAGTGTGTGTGTCAGTGTGTGTGTCACTGTGTGTGTGTCAGTGTGTGTGTCAGCGTGTGTGTGTGTGTCAGTGTGTGTGTATCAGTGTGTGTGTCAGTGTGTGTGTGCGTCAGTGTGTGTGTCAGTGTGTGTGTGTGTCAGTGTGTGTGTCAGTGTGTGTGTGTGTCAGTGTGCATGTGTGTGTCAGTGTGTGTGTGTGTCAGTGTGTGTGTGTCAGTGTGCATGTGTGTGTCAGTGTGTATGTCAGTATGTGTGTGTGTCAGTGTGTGTCAGTGCGTGTGTGTGACAGTGTGTGTGTCAGTGTGTGTGTGTCAGTGTACGTGTGTGTGTCAGTGTGTGTGTCAGTATGTGTGTGTGTCAGTGTGTATGTCAGTATGTGTGTGTGTCAGTATGTGTGTGTCAGAGTGTGTGTGTGACAGTGTGTGTGTCAGTGTGTGTGTGTGTCAGAGTGTGTGTGTGACAGTGTGTGTGTGCAGAGTGTGTGTGTGACAGTGTGTGTGTGTCAGTGTGTGTGTGTCAGAGTGTGTGTGTGACAGTGTGTGTCAGTGTGTGTGTGTCAGAGTGTGTGTGTGACAGTGTGTGTGTCAGTGTGTGTGTCTGTCAGTGTGTATATCAGTATGTGTGTGTGTCAGTGTGTGTGTGTCAGTGTGTGTGTGTGACAGTATGTGTGTCAGTGTGTGTGTGTCAGTGTGTGTGTGTCAGTGCATGTCACTGTGAGTGTTTGTGTGTCAGTGTGTGACAATATGTGTGTCAGAGTGTATCTGTGCGTGTGTCAGTATGTGTATGTTTGTGTATGTGTGTCATTGTGGGTGTGTGTGTCAGTGTAGGTGTGTGTGTGTCAGTATGTGTCAGAGTGTGTGTCAGTTTGTGTATCAGTGTGTGTATCAATATGTGTTTCTGTGTTTTTGACAAGGTGCGTGTGTGTCAGTGTTTGTCAGTGTGTATCAGTGTGTGTATCAGTGTGTGTGTCAGTGTGTGTGTCCATGTATGTGTGTCAGTGTATATCAGTGTGTTTCAATGTGCATGTCAGTATATGTGTCAGTGTGTGCATCAGTGTGTGTCAGTGAGTGTGTCAGTGTGTATCATTGGATGTGTCAGTGTGTGTCTGTGTGTCAGTGTGTGTGTTAGTGTGTGTCAGTGCATGTGTGTCAGTGTGTGTCAATGTGTTAGTGTGTGTGTGACAGTGTGTCAGTGTGTAACAGTCTGTGTGTCAGTGTGTGTCAGTGTGTAACAGTGTATGTGTCAGTGTGTAACAGTCTGTGTGTCAGTGTGTGTGTCAGTGTGTAACAGTGTATGTGTCAGTGTGTAACAGTCTGTGTGTCAGTGTGTGTGTCAGTGTGTAACAGTGTGTGTGTCAGTGTGCATGTGTCAGTGCGTGTGTCAGTGTGTAACAGTGTGTGTCAGTGTGTGTTCCAGTGTGTATAAGTGTGTAACAGTGCATCTGTCAGTATGTGTGTCAGTGTGTGTTCCAGTGTGTATAAGTGTGTAACAGTGCATCTGTCAGTATGTGTGTCAGTGTGTGTGTGTCAGTGTGTATCAGTGGGTGGGTGTGTGTGTCTGTGTGTCTTTGTGTGTGTGTCAGTGTGTGCCAGAATGTGTGTGTCAGTGTGTGCGTCAGTGTATATCAGTGTGTAACAGTGTGTGTCAGTGTGTAACCGTGTGTGTCAATGTGTATCTCAGTGTGTATCAGTGTGTAGCAGTGCATGTGTCAGTGTGTGCATCAGTGTGCGTGTGTCAATGTGTAACAGTGTGTGTGTGTGTGTGTGCCAGTTTGTGTATGTCAGTGTGTTAATGTGTATCAGTGTGTAACAGTGCGTATGTCAGTGTGTGTCAGTGTGCGTATCAGCGTGTGTGCCAGTGTGTGTGTGTATGAGTGTGTGTATGTCAGTGTGTGTGTGTCAGTGTGTATCAGTGTGTGAGTCAGTGTGTGTATCAGTGTGTGTGTGTCAGTGTGTGTATCAGTGTGTGTATCAGTGTGTGTGTGTCAGTGTGTCAATCAGTGTGTGAGTCAGTGTGTGTATTAGTGTGTGTGCGTCAGTGTGTGTATCATTGTGTGTATCAGTGTGTGTGAGTGTGTGTCTGTGTCTGTGTGTATCGGTGTGTGTATCAGTATGTGTGTTAGTGTGTGTGTTGGTGTGTATCAGTGTGTGTATCAGTGTGTGTGAGTGAATTTGTCAGTGTGTCTCAGAGTGTGTTTGTATCAGTGTGTGCGTCAGTGTGTGTTAGTGTGTATCAGTGTGTGTCAGTGTTTTGTCAGTGTGTGTATCGGTGAGTGTGTCAGTGTGTGTCAGAGTGTATTGGGGTGTGTGTGTGTCATTGTGTGTAAGTGTGTGTATGGTCTGTGTGTCAGTGTGCATCAATGTGTGTCTGTCTTGGGCTGTGTGTGTCATTGTGTGTTAGTGTGTGCGTGTCACTGTGTGTATCAATGTGTGTCAGTGTGTATCAGTGTGTGTGTATGTGTGTGCATGGGGGGAGGGGGTAAATAGCTCCCTTACTGAGAGGCTGTTGTGTGTCTCTATAAAAATCACCTCTCTGTGTCTGCATAAGGATCACCTCTGTGTGTCTGTACAAAGCTGATATGTGAGCATAGGCTGGGCTCCGGGAACAGAGCCGGATTCCTGTTCGCTCGGAGAGACACAGCCCGGGGAGAGGGGGAAAGGACTGAATCCCCCTGAAACCGATAGAAACCTGCTCCCTGTCTGAGAAACACTAGCAAAACCTCACAGCACCATCAGCACAGCAAGCAGCTTTCTAACAATGTGAAGCGGGTTTAGAGAGAGAAGCTGGAGTCCAGGAGTAATCCCGGATAAGTTCAGCAGCGAGAGCTTGCCACATCCTAACTCCCGGAGTGAGAGCTTCACTCACATACACCCGGACTGAGAATCCAGACTGTCAAACCCAACTCACACTGGCAGCAAAGTGTGAACAGAGACTTGGTACTTACCCTGTAATCTGTGCTCCGGCTGGGGCTGAGAGCGGCCAGTGTCCCCGCATCTTCCCGCGCTGCGATCCACCATCAGGAATGTGGACCTGTTCCTCCTCAGCGCTCCGTCTGCTCCATCCCCACAGAAACTCCCTTCTCCATCATCGCCCCTGACACTGGAGAGCTAGCGGCTCCCTCCACTGCCTCTCTCCTTCGTCTCTGTCTCTGTGTCTCTCCCTCTAACTCTCTCTCTCTCTGTCTCTCTCTCTCTCCCTCTAACTCTGTCTCTCTCTCTCCCTCTAACTCTCTCTCTCTCTCTCTGTCTCTCTCTCTCTCCCTCTAACTCTGTCTCTCTCTCTCCCTCTAACTCTCTTTGTCTTTCTCACTCTCTGTCTCTCACACTCTCTGTGTCCCTATCCCTCAGTCTGTCTCTCACACTCTGTCTTTCTCTGTCCCTCTCAGTCTTTCTTTGTGTATCTCTGTCTCTCTCTGCTGTCTCTCAGTCTCTCTCCCTCTGTCTGTCTCCCTCGATCTGTCTTGCTGTCTGTCTGTTTCTCTCCTTGCCTCTCACTCTGTCTCTCTCTCTACTTCTCTTTCTGACTCTGTCTCTGTTTCTCTCTCTTTGTCTCTCTCTCGCTCGCTCTCTCCCTCTGTCTCTCGTTCTCTCTCGCTGTCTCTCTCCCTGTCAGTCTCTCTGTCTCTCTCTCATTCTCCCTGTCTGTCTCTGTCTCTCTCACTCTCTGTCTCTTTCTTCCTGTCTGTCTGTCTCTCTCTCTCTCACTCTCTGTCTCTCTCTCTCCCTGTCTGTCTGTCTCTCTCTCTCCCTGTCTCTCTGTCTCTCTCCCTGTCTCTCTCCCTGTCTGTCTCTCTCTCTGTATGTCTGTCACTCTGTTCTTCCCAGTTCAGGTTGTAACAGGTCTTCACTTCATCGCTTTGCTCAGCCTCTGAGATGTTGGAATAACTTGAAACAACCAGCACCTCCCCCCAGTTCCTCCTCTCTCTGCATCTTAAGCAACCCCCCCCCCCCCTTCCCCTATGGAACCTTGTCCCCTTGAAGCACATTCCTGCTTCACTCAATTTGTTGCATTCTTCCAGCCGCCACTTTTCCAACCAGACTCCAGAGAATGTCCTTCTGTTGCCTGGGGATGAGAGAGCGGAGTCCGGACAGAGCCCATGTTCTGACAGAGATGCTTCCTCTGGCAATGCTGGTCCTCTCACACACACACACTGAGAACTCAGAGTGAGAACACGGAGGGAGAGCACTCCTCACATCAAAGCGCACAGGTTAAATTCACACACACGCAAGCCAGTATCAGGGATAGAGTGAGGGGACATTGAATGGCACTGACAGGCTGCCTCCAGAGAGAATCAGCACTCAGTCGATGGGCCAAATGGTCTCATTCTGTGCAGTGGTGACTCGACAACTCCCGATACTTGGGAGCCCTTGTGACATGGTTTTTAACAGAATAATATCTGATGTTTCGGAACAGCACATTGCCCAGTTCCTGATGTTTGGGACAGTTTTATTTGACTTCTGATATTTAGGATACTTTTGTCTGATTCCTGATGTTTGATTTGATTTGATTTATTATTGTCACACGTATCGAGATACAGTGAAAGGTATTGTTTCTCGCAAGTCGGATGGTCTGATGACAGCTGGGAAGAAGCTGTTCTTGAGTTGGTTGGTATGTGATCTCAGACTTTGGTATTTTGTTCCTGATGGAAGAAGGTGGAAGAAAGTATGTCCTAGGTGCCTGGGGTCCTTGATTATGCTGGCTGCTTTTCCAAGGCAGCAAAGCTAAAATGTCTTTTTATTAGTGTCACAAATAGGCTTACATTAACACTGCAATGAAGTTACTGTGAAAATCCCTGAGTCGCCACACTCCAGCGCTTGTTCAGGTACACTGAGGGAGAATTTAGCATGGCCAATGCACCTAAGCAGCACATCTTTTGGACTGCGGGAGGAAACCAGAGCACCCAGATGAAACCCACGCAGACATGGGAAGAACGTGCAGACTCCGCACAGATAGTGACCCAAGCCGGGAATCAAACCCGGATCTCTGGCGCTGTGAGACAGCAGTGCTAACCACTGTGCCACCGTGCCACCCCAGCAAGTGTAGATGGAGGCAATGGATGGGAGGTTGGCTTGCATCATGGACTGGCCTATGTTCACAACCCTTTGTTGTTTCTTGCAGTGTTGGTCAGAGCAGGAACCAAACCAAGCTGTGATACATCCGGAAAGGATGCCTTCTATGGTGCATCTGTAACAAGTGGTGAGAGTCATAGTGGACATGCAAATTTCCTCAGCCTCCTGAGAAAGTAGAGGCATTGGTGGGCTTTCTTAACTATAATGTCAGTGTGGAGGACAGGTTGTTGGTGATCTGGACACCTAGAAACATGAAGCTCTTGACCATTTTCACTTCATCACCATGGATGTAGACAGGGGTATGTCCTCCACTATGCTTGCTGAAGTCGATAACTATCTCTTTCATTTTACTGATATTGAGGGAGATTATCGTTGCACCAATTCACCAGATTCTCTGCCAGAATTTTACCATCCCACCTGCCATGGGAATCAGAGCAGGTGAGGGGTGGACCAAGGAAACGTCCGTTGACTTTGGGAGGAAGGCCATAAAATCTCACCCATACTCTTTCCTGTATTCTGTCTCGTCATTGTTTGAGATCTGAACCCAGTACAGTGGTGTCATCAGCAAACTTGAAAATTGAGTTGGAGGGGAATTTGGCCACACAGTCATAGGTGTATAAGGAGTATATTAGGGGGCTGAGAACACAACCTTGTGGGGCACCGGAGTTGAGGAATCATAATAAGAGGTCTCACAACACTAGGTTAAAGTCCAACAGGGTTTATTTGGAATGACGAGCTCTCAGAGCACTGCTCCTTCATCAGGTGAGTCACCTGATGAAGGAGCAGTGCTCTAAAAGCTCATGATTCCAAATAAACCTGTTGGACTTTAACCTGGTGTTGTGAGACTTCTTACAGTGTCCACCCCAGTCCAACACCAGCATCTCCACATCAAGGAACATCATGGAAGAGGTATTGTTACCTATCATGTCCTGATGGCCTCTGCATTGCACATAATGAAATTCAGCTCGCTGAAAAAAAAGATGAGAAAACATCACGTTTTCTCGCCTAATTAACACTTAGTATCTTTTTGGAAAAAATTCCACCCAATGAATCAGACAAAAATGTCCCAAATATCAGGAATCAGAAAATAAGTGCTGTGATATTAGTGTACCTTTAAAAAATGTTTTTTTAACATCATGTTCTCTGCAGCTATAAGCTGTTTTGATTTCATTGCTGCCGGGCTGTCTGCTGGAAATCTTTTTATTGCTCCGTCAGTGGTTTAAATGGGGCTGTTTATTTTTACTCTGGGATCTTTTATGACTTTGCACTGTAGGGAGGATGTTTTTTTTCCTTCCTAATGAATTTAAGGTTTCATTTTCTGTTTTGGCTGGCAGCAATTTCGAGTTTTAGAAGGGACATCGAGCTGAAAAGAAGTGTTTCTCGCTCTCTGGTTTTGGAAATTCTGCTGGTTCTCTTAAAGTAAGGCTTCTTGCCTTCCTGGAGTAGAACATCTGCTGTTGGTGACTTGACCAGAGTCTCTCCCTGGTGTTCTGGGAAGCTGCTCTGGCTTCAAACTGTTCTGAGTGCGTCCAGAGGGCTGCTGGAAGTTACAAGGCTGAGAATTCAGGATTTTCAATTCTCCAATCAAAGGACTCAGTTCCAGTATCAGGTGAACATTAGTCTTTGCTGTGTTAAACCTGTGGAAAGGGTTTCTTTGTCTATGGGAAGTTTGTGTTTGATTGGAACATTTTAGATATATTTGTTAAGGGTTATATATTATCGTGGTTGTTTTGTTTTTGTCTGTAATTGATAAAAGTTATCAATAATTTTCTTACTGTACATGTTAACTAAATTCTTAAATAAGCTTTGTTTGATAAAAGCTCCCTAGTGGATCATTTGAATCATACCTGAAATGAAACATATCATGTTTACCCCAGCCAAATTCAAAGTGCAAAACTTATGATCTAGGCGGACTTCATAAGGCAGTTTAGAGTTGAATTATAACAACTGGGGGCTCTCTTGTGGGATTAAAATCTATATTTCTTGATTGATTTGGGATTATTGAACTCAAAGACAGTGAGTGGTGAGCATATTTGTGCTTTCTTTTCAGGTATTGTATTCAGGTTTAAATAGGGAGTGCCTTGGGGAATAATGGCTCTTTCAGAGGCTAAGAAGTTCCTGGGGGTGGAGGAAGTCACGCAAAGTGGTTTACAAAAGGTGGCTAAAACAAAACTTCTGGAATTGGCAAAAATGTTGCAGTTGACATTACCTGACACTGTGGAGAAATGGGAGGTAATTGTGGCAATAGCTCAGCATTTAAAATTGCCAGAAATACAGGCAGAATCATTGGAAATGGCTAGAATTCAATTATAAATGAAACAGCTTGAACATGAAAAAAAATTAAAGCAGCTTGAATTCAAAATAAAGGAAAGAGAGAGAGAGTAGTGAAAGCCAAAGAAAGGGAGGCCATTGCAGCAGAGAAAGCCAGAGAAGGAGAAGAACAAAAAGCACAATAAATTAAACTGCTTGAAGGGAATTGTGGCAAAGGAAAAAGAAAGGGAAAGGATAGCGCTAGCAGAAGAAAAAGAAAAAGAGAATTTGAACTTCAGAAACTGGCAATAAAAAGTGAATGTCAGTTTAAATTTGTGGAGGTAAAGGGAAAAGTACAGTTTGAATATAGTGATGAGGAAGGTGAAAAGCAACAAGAACTTCATAATCAAAGGCTTGATGGGGATCTATTTAAATATGTCCAAGCATTGCCAAGGTTTGATAAGAAGGATGTAGAAGCCTTTTTCATTTCATTTGAGAAAGTGGCTACACAAATGGAATGGTCACAGACTATGTCGGTAGGGGCGGCGCGGTGGCATTGTGGTAAGCACTGCTGCCTCATAGCGCCAGGGACCGGGGATCAATTCCCAGCTTGGTCATTGTCTATGTGGAGTTTACACATTCTCCCTGTGTTTGCATGGATTTTCTCCGGGTGCTCTGGTTTCCTCTCACAGTCGAAAGATGTGCAGGTTAGGTGGACTGGCCACATGAAATTGCCCCTTAGTGTATGGGGGATTAGCAAGGGTAAATACTTGGGTTTACGGGAATAAGGCCTGGGTGGAATTGTGTTCAGTGCAGGCTCAATGGACTGAATGGCCTCCTTCTGCACTGTAGAGATTCTATTCTATTCTATTGATTCAAACAAAGTTGGTAGGTAGAGCTAGTGAGGTGTTTGCATCAGTATCTGAGGAGGTATCTGGGAAATACGATGAGGTGAAAAAATCTATCTTAAGTCCATATGAACTAATGCCAGAAGTTTACAGACAGTGGTTTAGAAATCTAAGGAAAGAACCTGGTCAAATGTATATAGAATTTGAAAGGATCAAACAGAGTAATTTTGATACGTGGGGATAAGAGCTTTGAAAATAGACCAGACATATGAAGCTCTTAGAGAAATGATTATTTTGGAAGAGTTTAAAAATTAGCTTCCTGATGTAGTGAGAACTCATGTGGAAGAGCAAAGGGTTAAAACTGTGAGGTTAGCAGCAGAAATGGCAGATGATAAGCTTATAAATCAAAGTTTGGTTTCTGACATCAGTTTGAGCCTGTGAGGGATGGGAACTGGGGAAAAGAGAAATCCTCAGGTGGTAAAGGTAAGGGAGATTTTGTGGGAGATAATAAAGACAGTGCACCTCAGGTTAAAAAGTAAATACAGGAGGGTGGAAGAAAAATGAAAAACCTCAGATGCTTTGACTGTAATAAATTAGGCCGAGTAAAGTCGCAGTGTTGGTGGTTTAAGAAAAGTACTGGGAAGACTAATGTGGTATAACAGGATAAGCCAGTAAGGTTTGTTAAAGTGATAAAGGAAAGCCCAGTTGAAGCAAAAGAGGTGCAAAAGAATGTCGGGTCAGGGATTGATTGATAAGAAGGTGCCAGATCTCTTTAAAGAATTTACTTGTGTTGGGTAAAGTTTATTCATGTGTACCAGGAGGAGTATTAAAGAAGTTAAAATTTTAAGAGATACAGGAGCAAGTCAATCTTTGATGGTAAGAGATGAGGAGTTATGTAGTTTGGAAGGAGTATTGCCAGAAAAGTTAGTAATATGTGGAATTCAGGGTGAGAAGAATAATCTTTCATTATGCAAGGTGAGGTTGACGAAGAGGAGTAATAGAGAAATTGTCTTGTCCAGGAATACAGTTTATTTTGGGTAATGATATAGCTGGATCACAGGTGGAAGTAATGTCCACTGTGGTTGAAAAACCAGCGGAGAATCAAATAACTGAGTTGTTGAAGGACGCCTATCCTGGGATTTTTCCTGATTGTGTAATAACAAGGTCACAAAGTCACAGGTTAAGACAAGAGGAGAAATCAAAGAGTGAAGGTAAGAAAATTGAAGTTCAAATATCAGAAACGATTTTTGATCAGATGATTGGAAAAGAACAAAAACAGGTGGAGAATGAGGTGGATATTTTTAGTTCCTGAAAGTTGGCAGAGTTACAACAGAAAGTTGTATCAGAAAGCATACATCGAAGAGGAATCTGAGTGTATACCGGAATGTTATTACCTTAAAAATTAGGTCTTAATGAGGAAATGGAGACCTTTACATATTCAGGCAGATGAAAAGTAGGCAGAAGCTCATTAAGTGGTATTGCCGGTAGGGAATAGAAAGGAGGTGTCGTGAGTAGCACGTGAGGTACCAGAGGAGGTCATTTGGGAGTAAAGAAAGCTCAAGCTAAAATGCAAAAACATTATTATTGGCCTGGACTGCATAAAGATGTAGTTAAATTTTGTCGGTCATGTCACACATGTCAAGTATTAGGGAAACCTCAAGTGATGATAAAACAAGCACCCTTAATACCCATGCCAGCATTTGAGGAACCATTTCCAAGGGTCTTAATTGATTGTGTAGGACTCCTCCTGAGAATAAAAAGTGGGAATCAGTATCTATTGACCATGATGGATATGTCTACTAGGTTTCCAGAAGTCATTCCATTACACAATATTACAGCTAAAAGGAGTGTAGAGGAGTTACTTCAATTTTTTACTAGATATGGACTACCCACAGAAATGCAATCAGGTCAAGGATCAAGTTTTAAATCAAAGTTATTCAAGGAGGTTATGGATAGCTTAGGAATAAAACAAATTAAATCAACTGCTTACCATCCAGAATCGCAGGGAGCGTTAGAACGGTGGCATCAAATTTTGAAGACAATATTGAGGGCTTATAATCAAAATTATCCAGAGGATTGGGATAAGGGAATTCCATTTGTACTCTTTGCAATTAAGGATGCACCTAATGAGTCAACTAAATTCAGTCAATTTGAATTGATTTTTGGTCATGAAGTAAGGGGACCACTTAAATTGATTAAAAAGAAATGGTGAATGAGCGTTCTGAGACTACATTACTGGACAATGTGTCAAATTTTAGGGAAAGATTGAATAGAACAGATGAATTGGCTGGACAACATTTAAAAGTGGCACAGCATGTGATGAAACAGGAAGCGGATAAGAAATCAAAAATTTGTAGTTTTGTTGGTGGGGAGAAAGTCTTAGTACTGTTTTCAGTGGCAGGTGAACCTTTAAAAGCAAGGTTTAATGGGCCTTATCAAATTAAAAGGAAATTGAGAGAGGTGAATTATTTGATAAAAACTCCAAATAGAAGGAAAACTCAGAGTGTGCCATGTGAATATGCTTAAAAGTATTTTGATAAAGAAGGGGAGCAGAAGAAGGATGTTTTAATGGTTATAACTCAGAGTGAAGAACCAAATCCAGGTGACTCTGAATTTGCCATTCCTCAAATTAAATTGGACAATGAGGACGTTATTAAAAATTGGGATAAATTATTGAGTTACCTTTCAGAGGAAAATCAAACTGACCTGAAAGAGTTATTAACATCACATGGACAAGTATGTGGGAATAAGTTGGCAAGTACTAGAATGGTTATACATGATGTAGATATAGAAAGTGCTGTTCCAGTTAAACAACATCCTTGCAAACATGACCTTTTCAGGTTAGAATCATAGAATCCATAGAATCATACAGTGCAGAAGGAAGCCATTTGGCACATTGGGTCTGTACCGACCACAATCCAACCCAGACCCTATCCCCATAACCCCATGTATTTCCCCTAGCTAGTCCCCCTGACACTAAGGGGTAATTTAACATGGCCAATCAACCTAACTTGCACATCTTTGGACTGTGGGAGGAAACCGGAGCGCCCAAAGGAAATCCATGCATACAAGGGGAGAATGTGCAAACTCCACACAGACAGTTACCCATGCCTCACAGGTTCAGATGGAAAAGCTGATATTTATTCAGTCTGAGATGCAACAGCCAAAAGTCTTGGTCAATCACATAAAACTGGTGGAGGTGGAGAAGAACCAGTTAATGGACAATAATGTGAACAAAGAAAGTGAGCAGGTGTGGAGACAGATGCCAGACAAGTTATCTGTTTTAGAACATGGAACTCAGGAGAGTTGTTCAACTTGCCTGAACATAAATTGCAGGACTATCAAAGACAGCCCATCATCTATGCAAAGAGAAGTGTGGATGAAGCAACAATCATGTGTGATCTCAAAAAGGAGATTGAGGAGTGGAAGTATTGTACTGTGGATCAAAGGAAAGGACAATAACGTGGGATTTGACTGCTAAAATAATACCATCTTCCAAAATGAACTGGTAGCATAATGATTCTGTACAGTGTGCAGAGATGTGGATATCCAGTGAAACAGCACTGTACATAGCTGGTGTTCAAATAAATTATGGTGGTTTTTGCTACAGTGATCACTGGAACCATGGTAAAAATGGGTTCTGACACCAAGGAAGACAGTCTGTTGTGTGTCCTTGGCAAAGAGTCTACAGAAAATGATGGTGCAGATCAAGAAGAAACAAAGGAGTCAAATTACTCAGCAGAGGAGGAGCGAAGGCCAATGAACAAAAAAGGGGACAGAGGTAAAATGACCTTTCTGAATGGCGCTGACTACCCACATGCAATGTGTTATCTTGCTGATCCTGCCGAGTTCTCAGAGGACATTACCAGAGCTAATTTATCATTGCAACAACAAACTGAGGTTGGCTTTGGAATCAATGCAATTTAAGGTCTAAAGGAGAATATTGGAGAGGAAGCAGTTTGTTGCGAATGTGATACAGGAAGAAGGAATGTTTGACGGTGGAAGACAAGGACTGAAATGGATTACATTACTGCTCTGTTTGCATGTTTTGATTTTGTAAAACGCATGTATATTTATTGTAGAGTACTAGTAATGTGAAACTGAAAGGGTTTGAAAAATGAAACTATTTTTGAATGTTGATGGTTCATTTTTTTCTTAAGGGGGGAGGTGTGGAGTTAGTGTACCTTTAAGAAATTTAAAAATAAATCATGTTTTCTGCAGCTATAAGCTGTTTTGGTTTCATTGCTGCCAGGCCATCTGCTAGAAGTCTTTATATGGCTCTGTCAGTGGTTTAAGTGGGGTTGGTTTTTTTTACTCTTGGATCTTCTATGACCCTGCATTGTAGGTCATGTGTTTTGGACAGTTTTTTTTTTCTTCCTCGTGAATCTAACGTTTCATTTTCTGCTTTGGCTGGCAGAAGTATTAGTTTTAGAAGGGACATCACACTGAAAAGAAGGATTTCTCTCTCTCCCTGGTTTTGGAACTTCTGCTGGTTCACTGAAAGCAAGGCTTCTTGACTTCCTGGAGTAGAACATCTGCTGTTGGTGACTTGACCAGAGTCTCTCCCTGGTGTTCTGGGAAGCTGATCTGACTTCAAACTGTTCTGAGTGTTTCCAGAGGCTGCTGGAAGTTTCAAGGCTGAGAAGTCAGGATTTTCAATTCTCCAATCAAAGGACTCAATTCCGGTATCACGTGAGCAGGGTGGGGGAAGGGTGTTTTTGTCAATGGGAAGTTTGTGTTTGATTGGAACATCTTAAATATATTTGTTAACCACATTATTGTGGATGTTTTGTTTTTGTCTGTTATTGATAAAGGTTATTGCCAATTTCCTACTATACATATGAACTATATTTTTAAATAAACTTTGTTTGATAAAAGCTCCCTAGTGCTTTTCACGCAGGAAAAAGACAATGTTGTCAAGGAGAATACTGAGATACAGGCTATTGGACTAGACGGGGTTGAGGTTAATAAGGAGGAGATGTTCGCAATTCTGGAAAGTGTGAAAATAAATAAGTCCCCTGGGCCGGATGGGATTTATCCCAGGATTCTCTGGGAGGCTAGGGAGGAGATTGGAGAGCCTTTGGCTTTGATCTTTATGTTGTCATTGTCTACAGGAATAGTGCCAGAAGACTGGAGGATAGCAAATGTTGTCCCCTTGTTCAAGAAGGGAAGTAGAGACAACCCTGGTAATTATAAGAACATAAGAACATAAGAAATAGGAGCAGGAGTAGCCCATCTAGCCCCTCGAGCCTGCCCCGCCATTCAATAAGATCATGGCTGATCTGAAGTGGATCAGTTCCACTTACCCGCCCGATCCCTATAACCCCTAATTCCCTTACCGATCAGGAATCCATCTACCCATGATTTAAACATATTCAACAAGGTAGCCTCCACCACTTCAGTGGGCAGAGAATTCCAGAGATTCACCACCCTCTGAGAGAAGAGGTTCCTCCTCAACTCTGTCCTAAACTGACCCTCCTTTATTTTGAGGCTGTGCCCTCTAGTTCTAGTTTCCTTTCTAAGTGGAAAGAATCTCTCCACCTCTACTCTATCCAGCCCCTTCATTATCTTATAGGTCTCTATAAGATCCCCCCTCAGCCTTCTAAATTCCAACGAATACAAACTAGACCAGTGAGCCTTACTTCTGTTGTGGGCAAAGTTTTGGAAAGGATTATAAGAAATAGGATTTATAGTCATCTAGAAAGGAACAATTTGATTAGGGATAGTCAATACGGTTTTGTGAAGGGTAGGTCGTGCCTCACAAACCTTATTGAGTTCTTTGAGAAGGTGACCAAAGAGGTGGATGAGGGTAAAGCAGTTGATGTGGTGTATAAGGAATTCAGTAAAGCATTTGATAAGGTTCCCCATGGTAAGCTATTGCAGAAGATACGGAGGCATGGGATTGAGGGTGATTTAGCGGTTTGGATCAGGAATTGGCTAACTGTAAGAAGACAGAGGGTGGTGGTTGATGGGAAATGTTCATCCTGGAGTTGTTACTAGTGGTGTACCGCAAGGATCTGTTTTGGGGCCACTGCTGTTTGTCATTTTTATAAATGACCTGGATGAGGGCGTAGAAGGATGGGTTAGTAAATTTGCGGATGACACTAAAGTCGGTGGAGTTGTGGACAGTGCGGAAGGTTGTTGCAGGTTACAGAGGGACATAGATAAGCTGCAGTGCTGGGCTGAAAGGTGGCAAATGGAGTTCAATGCGGAAAAATGTGAGGTGATTCACTTTGGAAGGAGTAACAGGATTACAGAGTACTGGGCTAATGGTAAGATACTTGGTAGTGTGGATGAACAGAGAGATCTCGGTGTCCATGTGCAAAGATCCCTGAAAGTTGGCACCCAGGTTGATAGGGTTGTTAAGAAGGCGTACGGAGTGTTAGCTTTTATTGGTAGAGGGATTGAGTTTCGGAGCCAGGAGGTCATGTTGCAGCTGTACAAAACTCTGGTGTGGCCGCACTTGGAGTATTGCGTACAGTTCTGGTCGCCGCATTATAGGAAGGATGTGGATGCATTGGAAAGGGTGCAGAGGAGATTTACTAGGATGTTGCCTGGTATGGTGGGAAGGTCTTATGAGGAAAGGCTGAGGGACTTGAGGTTGTTTTCGTTAGAGAGAAGAAGGTTAAGAGGTGACTTAATAGAGGCATACAAGATGATCAGAGGATTAGATAGGGTGGATAGTGAGAGCCTTTTTCCTCGGATGGTGATGGCTAGCACGAGGGGACATAGCTTTAAATTGAGGGGTGATAGATATAGGACAGATGTCAGAGGTAGGTTCTTCACTCAGAGAGTGGTGAGGGTGTGGCATGCCCTGCCTGCAGCAGTAGTGGACTCGCCAACATTAAGGGTATTTAAATGGTCATTGGATAAACATATGGATGATATTGGAATAGTGTAGGTTAGATGGGCTTTAGATTGGTTTCACTGGTCGGCGCAACATCGAGGGCCAAAGGGCCTGTACTGCGCTGTAATGTTCTATGCTCTATGTTCTAGTGGGTCATTTGAATCACACCTGAAGTGAAACGTATCATGTTTACCCGAGCCAAATTCAAAGTGCAAAACGTATGGTCCAGGCAGGTTTCATAAAACACTTTGTAGTTTCTGACCTGAATTATAACAGTGGCGTGCTGCCCAGACACTTGTCCCCCCTTGCATTGAACCTTATATCATCTGTTAGTGGAGATGACTCTGATGCCCCAGGCCGCTTGGGAGTCGCCACACCCCCTCCCCCCATCCACTTCTCCTGCTGAGACGGTCAGTGACAGTTCAGATGACACCCCAGAGGGAGGCCCTGAGGAATCCTCTGAGGGCAGCACCAGTCGCTCGACACAGGGATCCACCACACAATCCACCAATGCAGAGACTATCACCACGGTGGGACATCTAAGCAGTGAGGCTTCTGTGTCACTTACTGGTGCGCATGACACAGCCGTTGATGTACATTAGGTGGAGGCAGGAACGTCCGAGGCCTCGGGCATGCGGAAGTCTGCCAGAGGCAAGGATTCAGTTGGCCCCAAGCCAGGTGTCAGGCCTCTGGGATTAGCCATCCCGAAGCTGCTGCAGATGCATCAGCAGATCCAGGAAATGGTGGAGGGTTGTCAGCAACCAAGCAGCGACATCAGGGATGTTTGTAGGAGACCAACAGATGTGGTGACGGCACAGAGTGGGACACAGGTCAACACTGCTAAGCTGCTGTCTGCAATGGAAAGCCTGCGTCAGGAAATTCTCCCCTTGGGTGACAGGGTGCAGGCCATCCTGGAGACACAGGGGCCATGGCGAAAGCACAGCAAGCAACGGCCGAGGGTGTCGGAGGCATTCTGGAGACACAGCTGGTCATGGTTGGGGCTCTCCAGGCATTCTGGAGACACAGCACACCCTGGCTATGGACCTAGACAATTTAGCCCTTGTTCGCGGGGCTAATGCTGAAATACTCCAGTTGGGGGTTGAGGTGGGTGGGTGGGGTCGGGGGATGGTTGGGTAGGCTGGTGAGGTTGTTGGATGGGGGGTTATGGCTCCTGGGCGCGGGTGCAGGTAGCAGCTATCGGACTGCAGGGCAGCTATTGGGTGAACTTTGTTGCGATGAGTGTCTCGCACACCACACTTTCCTGCTGGATCCTCACCAGTGCCACCCGTCCTCCATCCTCCAGCTCCTCATCAGCCTCTTCTTCCATATCCGGCGGGTGATGCTCCTCCTCCTCCTCCTCCTTCGGGAGGTCTCCTCGCTGCTGCGCCAGGCTCTGGAGCACACATCAGAGCACGATGATGTGGGAGACCCTCATAGGGCTGTATTGGCTGTACTCCCTAGGTGTCGTGCACACTCCCTGGGTGCCGTGCACACTCCCTAGGTGTCGTGCACACTCCCTAGGTGTCGTGCACACTCCCTGGGTGCCGTGCACACTCCCTAGGTGTCGTGCACACTCCCTAGGTGTCGTGCACACTCCCTGGGTGCCGTGCACACTCCCTAGGTGTCGTGCACACTCCCTGGGTGCCGTGCACACTCCCTAGGTGTCGTGCACACTCCCTAGGTGTCGTGCACACTCCCTGGGTGCCGTGCACACTCCCTGGGTGTTGTGCACACTCCCTAGGTGTCGTGCACACTCCCTAGGTGTCGTGCACACTCCCTGGGTGCCGTGCACACTCCCTAGGTGTCGTGCACACTCCCTGAGTGTTGTGCACACCCCTGCACGATGTTCATCCTGTGATCACACACTATCTGCATGCTCAAGGGGTGGAAGCCCTTCCAATTGATGAACCGTTCTCCCTGACCATGTGGGGACCGCAGGGTGATGTGCGTGCCATCTGCACATGGAGGCGAAGCCTGAAATCCAGGCTTCCTGTTGGGCCCAGCCATGTCAAAGTTTATGTCATTGGCAGCCCGGGTGAACAGGGCGCCCGTTACCTGGCGGGCACACTTGTGCATTCAGGGCTGCGAGATGCCACTGGACACCTGGTAGGACCCGGTGGTGTAGATGTTTAGGGCTGTCGTGACCTTCACTGCCACCGGGGGCAGTTGTCCCCATCCCTCAAGGTGCCGGGTCTGTGAGGACCTCACACAGGTGCTGCACCATCTCATTGCTTACCCGGAGCCTGCGGCGGCGTACAGCTCTTGTTATCCTCTCAAAGGACCAGCAGCTCCTGTAAACCCTGGGTCTCCACAATGATGGCCATCTCAATGGCTGCCAATCCAAAATCCATATCTGCAGTGGGGCAGGGATGGGTGGGCGGGGGGGTTGGGCAGGAACAGGGGCAGGAGGGTGGGGTTGGTGTGGTGATGGTGACAGAGAGAGAGAAACATTTTGTACAGTTTTCCATCCTGGGCCCCCTATTCCCTCCCAATGACCAGTGTCCTTACATGTGAATGCTGGCAACCCGACACCTTCCCTGGTGCCATGCATTTACATCCTGGCCACAGCGGGCAAGGAAAGCATACGGGTGCATGTGCAGGAGTGCCCATTGTGGACCCTTGAAGCATAGACACAGGTGCAACCACTGCTTTGCCTTCCAGGTAATTGTTGCAGTTCAGCCACTCGGGGGAGGGACAGCCTCCTGACTACCACAAGATGGATTCCCATTGAAGGCAGCACTGCTGAGTCCATGCAGTGTGAGGAGACGTGTTAACAGTTGCAGAACTCCCTTGATTGGAGCAGCAGTTGCCAGATCTGCTGCCTCTTACTGTTAGTGGGGCCTGGAATGCAAGGTCTGCAGTCAGCCTGTCCAGCAGATGGATAGCAGGGCAAACAGGTTGATATTCATAGAGTTGATGGTGGACCTTATGTGGACATGGCAATGCACCCATCATGAGCCTGGAGCCACTGGCGACACCTGACCTGTGGACCCCTAGACCAGCACAGGCCCCCCCAAACCCCAGCACGCATGCAAGCCTCCCACCTCATCCGGCAACTTTGCAGCGCCTGGGTATCCCTCTCCACACCCCCCCCCCCCCCACCCACTCCCCCGACACTCCAGGGCTTTCACTCAATGCAATTACTTATCTTCTTGCTCCCCTACACTATTGCTGTGCCTAGCCTAGACTTTTATAGACCAACTGGCATGACATCACATTGGAGAGGGGGGAATGATATCGGAGGGGAGGAGAAGGGTTGTGCCGAACTCACTAATGATATGGTAACCTATTCAAATGCATTTTAATTGATATTGCGCCCATTCTGGGAGGATCGCAGAAGGCCTGCGCCATACTTAATTTTGTCTCATTCCTGATATTTGGGACAGTTTTGTTTGATTCCCGATATTTGGGACAGTTTTATTTCATCACCGATATTTGGGACTGTTGTGGGAAAATTGCCACTTTGGAGTCAGACATGGAGGTTTCAACAATACAGTTTTATTTAACGAAGCTTCGTGGAGAAAAGGCACTCGCACTCCGCAGTACTTTAGGCAGCTACCTTCTCTCAATGATACAATAGGAATGGTTCATTTTTACACTTTTCAGACAATGGATAGTCCGGACATTAGCCATTTAACACATTGTTACAGTTGAGTAGGATCGATAGTTAACACATCGTTACAGCCAGACATATACAGACATTGGTTTTTGACATCACATTGTTTCATAGAATGGATACATTTCCTCTTTCAGTGATTTATCAATGACTTTAGTTTCGGTCTATACATACAGTCATTGATTTTCCTGCATTTATGTATTCCCGTTCCCATCTGTGGCTAATCTCTTTATCAGACCCTATTGTCCTTATCTTAAAGTGCCTCAAGCCCTGGCTGGCTTTCTGCAGTATCTGATTCCTGCATGTTTAACTTTAAACTGTCTGTCCTCCATGTTTTAATTTCAAGTAGCTGTCTGCACTAAAAGTCAGTGCCTGTTTCATGTCTCTTTCCCCGGTGACTGTTTATGTGCCAGGCAACCATTTTATGTGTTATGTACCCATCTTTATGTTTTTCCCCACTTCACTCCCCACTTTTGGTCCGGATTATGACTTTAATAATCCCTAGACCAACAATTATACATTTATATATAAAGGTCAATCTTCTTCTTTCCTTCTTCGTTTCTTCTGATGTCTTCGGGGATCTTCATCATGGGTTCTTCCTCGATGGACACACTGGCTCCTGGCACAATTCTTGTCACCATCACCTTGCAGCAGACTTTTAGGCATCCAACAATTAGACAACAAACAATTACAATTGAAATGAGTATGACCAATCCATGTAATAAGTAAGATTCCCAGGACCCCCCTACTAGCCATTCCAGCCAGTTACTTCCTTTCTTGGGTCCCTGTCTGAAGCTATCAAGTTGTTCTCTGATGTTGTTGATGACTTGTGTAATGTTATAAGACTCGTCTGTGACATGGGTTATGCATTTATTGCCTATAATTGTACACACTCCCCCTTGTTGTGCTAACTGATAGTCCACTGCGTATCGTGTTTGCTGTGCATATAGTCTCAGTTCAGCCATTTCTTGGTTGACAGCCTCCAGTGCTTTTGAAGTGCTGTTTCCCAGGATTG
This sequence comes from Mustelus asterias, assembly GCF_964213995.1. Taxonomy (NCBI): domain Eukaryota; kingdom Metazoa; phylum Chordata; class Chondrichthyes; order Carcharhiniformes; family Triakidae; genus Mustelus; species Mustelus asterias. Next base: position 92,932,214 of record NC_135803.1, on the reverse strand, counting down.
TTAGTCCACAAACAATATGATTTCTATTCTTTGCACTAATCACTCCTGCTGCCCCTCCCAGAGATAGGGTTCCAAGGAACCCATATCCTAGTGAGGATCCCATTGTGCCCGGGGCTTTCCAATCAGCGCAGAATGCTTTGCTGATAACCCGAGTTACTATTCTCCTCCGAATATACCCCTTCTGAGGGCATGGAACAGTCAGTGGTCCGATTGTTCCTACTGCAAAACGGTTTGGGAGGTTTGGTGTTTCTGTCGTGTAGGTACCATTGAAGAGGAACACATATCCCTTCTTAGCCCGGTAACATTTAGTGTCTTGATTATGAGTTTGTTCATATTGCCAATTGTTTGGTTTACTTGACTCCCCGTTTGATCCCACCACCTGGTAAGTATCAAATGGGTATGGGAAAGGGATGTGAAATTTTGTTTTATCCCCATTAATTGGCACACTGTTTTTACCACCTTTCCAGTGAAGTGCGTCCCTTGGTCCGAATCGATTTGTATGGGTACTCCCCATCTAGGGATTACCTCTTCTGCCAATATTCTAGCCACCGTGGTAGCAGTACAATTTGTAGTAGGGAACGCTTCTACCCACCTGGTGAACTGGTCTATAATGACCAGACAATAAGTTTTGCTGTGGGATTGTGGTAGTGGCCCTGTGAAATCTATTTGCAAATGTTCCCAGGGTCCCTTTGGTCTCGGCTGGTGTCCCATTTTAATTTTTATGGATCTACCAGGGTTGTATTGCGCGCACGTCATGCATCGGTGACAGTGTCGGGCTATATCTCTTCCCATTCCTTTCCATCACCATTCCTTTCCTATACTGGTTATCATAGCCTCTCTACCCGCATGTGAGAGTCCATGGTGCTATTACCTTATCCTCCCGTCTCCAAATGTTATCTGTCCCCTTGACTGCTCCCTGCGCTTCCCATTTCTCCTTTTCTTCTTTTGAGGTATCCTCATGTAAGTCCCGAATATCTATTTCATCTCCTGTCTGTTCTGTTGCTGCTATTGGCAGCTCGCCAATTGTCTCCTGTCCTAAGGCTAACTGTGCCACCCTATCTGCGGCTTGGTTCCCTTTGAAATTTAGTCAGTCTGGGTTATCTCTTCCTGGTTCTTTCTGGTGCGCTTTAATTTTGATTACTGCGGTTTCTCTAGGTTTCTCGCTAGCTCTCAATAATGCCTCAATTCTTTGCTGGTGCTTAAAAGGGGTCCCTCCCTTGGTTATGAACCCTCTTCTTCCCCATGCTGACATGTCGTCATGTATGACTCCGAATGCATAGCGACTGTCTGTATAGATGTTCACCATTTTACCTTCAGATAATTCTAGTGCCTGTGTGAGTGCCACTAGTTCTGCCACTTGCGCGGATAGACCTCCGTCAATCCTTCCTGACCTTACTGTCTTTAATTTGTCATTCACTACTGCCCACCCTGTCCGGGGTGATCCTTCCACATATTTGCGTGACCCATCTACAAAAAGGGTCTCCTCGGCTGTTATTAAGGGCATATCCTTTATCCTACCCTCTCCTTCATCCATATCTATATCTTCACAATTGTGTGGCCCTCCTTCGTCTAAAATCCCTTCTGCTGGGTTATTCCCTGTATCCCTTATTATTATCACGGACTTGCTTGGAGGTAGGAGGACAGCTTCCCACTTAGCCCTTCTCATGTTTGAGACTGACCTTAGTTTTACCATGTTCAACATTTCCACCAAGGTGTGTTTGGTGTGAAGGATTATCTTCCCTGCCATGATTACTGGCTCGCTAACATTTACAGCCCAGGCAGCGCAATCCAAGGCGGCTATGCACCTTGGCAGTCCGGTAACTACCGGCCCTTCTGCGGTGGAATAATACCCTATGGGTCTCTTTCTGTCGCCATGGTCCTGTGTTACCACTGCAGAATAGAACCCTCCCTCATTGCCACAATGGATATGGAAGTCCTCATTAGAATCGGGTAGTCCTAGTCCAGGGGCTGATATCAGTTCTGTTTTTAGTTTATTGTAAGCCTCTTCCTGCTCGGGTCCCCTTCTACGGGATCTAAAGCTGGTTTTCCCCCTTTGACTAGTCTTTGTATGGGTTCTGCTAATTTTGCGAACCCTGGGATGAAACTCCGGCTATAGTTGAATAGTTCTAGCATCTTTCTGACCCCTCTTACGGTGATGGGTCGTGGCATTTGTTGTACCGCCTTTTTTTGGTCCATTGGTATTTCTTTAAGTCTTTGGGATATAAGGTGTCCTCGGTATAGAACCTGTGTTTTCCCGATTTGTGCCTTTTTGGGGCTCACCTTTAATCCTGCGGTTTTTAATTCATTCAGTACTAAATATAAGGCTTCTTGATGTCCTGACTTGGACTCTGAAGCTATCAGGATATCGTCTACATATTGTAGGATCGTACTACCCTCTGGCAGTTCTACCCTGTTCAGGATGTCACTCATGGTTCGATGGAATATAGCGGGGCTGTTGTGGAATCCCTGTGGTAAACGAGTCCAAGTGTACTGCTTGTCTCCCACTGTAAAGGCAAATTTGTCTTGGGATTCGGGATCCAATGGTAAGGACCAGAATCCGTTGGCTATGTCCAATACTGTGAATATTTTGTGCTCCTGTAACAGTCCATTCGGGATTGTCGAGGGGCTTGCTACAATGGGGTGCAACTTGGACGTGACTTTATTGAGTCCGGTGTAATCTATCGTGAGCCTATAGCTTCCGTCAGGTTTGCTCACTGGCCATGTTGGGGAGTTAGTGGTGCTTGTGGTTTCTCTCAGAATCCCTCTTTCCACTAACCCTTTAACTATCTCCACTACAGCTTTCTCTGCCTCTGGTTTGATTGGGTATTGTCGGTGTGACTTATGCTCCGGTCCCGGTACCTTTATTGGGTCCGTTTTAGCTAAACCGGTATCTAACTTTGTTTCAGCCCATACTCCGGGGACGGAAGCACAGATGGCTCCGAACCCTCCTGTCTCTAAGTCCCAATTTCTGGTGGTGACTGTGGCCACCTTAATGGTTTTGAGGTGACTTGTAAGTTTCCCTATTCTAGTTTTCTGACCGTCCTGTCTTGGCCAGATTAATTCTCCCTTTCCACAGTCTATCAGAATCTCATATTCTTTCATCAGATCATTTCCCATTATTGTACCCTCATTATTTTTGCACACCTAAAACCTCGTTGGTATATACAGATTATTTATCTCTACTAACGTGGTCTCGCTCAGGTAGGCGGGTGTTTTGTTCCCTCCTATCCCGGTCAGGTAAATCATTTTATTTGTAGTGAGTAAGGGTAGGTCGGTGACAGATATGGATGCTCCTGTGTCCACTAGCATCTGACATTGCCTGCCCCCTACTAGTGCTGACACGTAAATCCTTCCCTCCTTCTTACCCTTGTGAATGGGGGCTGCAGACCGTCAATCCTGCTGACCCCGGAGGGCCTGTGGTTCCTCCGGTTCTGCTGTGGTCATGGATCAGGTCGGGGGTCTCCCATGCTTATTCCAACACACTGCTTCTGTGTGTCCATATTTATTACAGTGGCTGCAATGTTTCCCACTGTTCCCAAATCTGTTCCCTTTCCGTGGAGTCCCGCAATCCCTCGCAAAGTGTCCTTGCCGGCCACAATTGTGGCAAGTCAGTTTAGACTTTGTTCCATTCCCGTTACTGTAGGCTGCTACTCTTTCTAGCCTTGTTCTTGCCTGGGATTTCTCTTCTCCCGGTACTCCGCTAGCCCACTCTACCAATTCATCGTAATCTTGGGACATAATCGCTCCCATTTTTAGGATGGCCTGGTGAGCGCTAGAGAGTCCATCCTTAAAAGCCTGGATGAACGCTTGATCCCCTCGACCTGGGTTCCCTTGTCCTGAGCACTCTTGATATACCTGGAACAACCATTCCCCGTATTCAGAAGCTCCTTCCCCTTTTAACTGTTTTGTTGTGGTAATTCTGCTCCAGTTAGTGGGAGCATACCCTAATACCCCCTGAATCTCTGCTTTAAACTGGGTGAAGGGTGCCTGTTGGGCATCTATCTCTGATGTTAGGGCGACTGCATGTGTCCACCATCCCCCACTATAATCCTGTGCTGGAGGAGCGGCGGGTCCATCTGCTACCTGCCTCCACTTATCCGCTGGACAGGCTGCCCTGACCAGCTGGTGTACGTTGCTCAGGCATAATTGGTGTCCTACCCAGATTGTATCTAATTCTTCCCAGAATTTAGTGTTTGCGCTTCTAGGTTGTAATTTACCCAGGGAAGCCATTATTTGCTGTCTCTCAGCTGGGGTGAAGGGTTTATAATTTGCCTTTGGCTGTGCATCTGTTCCCCCTCGGGTTACTGGTGCTAAGTTGTGTTCTAGCGCTTCCCACTCCTCTGGAGGAGTGGTTGGTCCCTGTTGTGTGGACTCATAAGGAGGTAGAGGGACAGTTTCCCCTCTCCATTGCTTTTCTTCTAATACCTGGTTTTGTTTCTGCAGTTTCCTCACTCGGGATTCTAATTCTCTAATCTTTTCTTTATCTTCACTCCACTTTTTAGTAGAGGCGACTACTTGCTCAATTAGACCAACTAACTGATGTATTAACAATACTCCTATCTTCTTTTTTTGTTTCTCTTTTCTTTATCTATCCACTTTCTCTGCTGCTCTAAGGTCTGAGAAGTATCCCAGCCATCCTTTTGCATCTTCTTTATTAATGCTTGCCTGTCTGTCATGTACACTTCAATGAGAGAACCTGCAGATCCCCTCTTTACTTCATTATCTGCCATTTTGCAGACTTCACTACCCCCGGTCACTATTGCCTCCTTGGCAACGTGTTTTAGGCACCGTACGGCCACGATTACTTCCTGGTAAAGTGTGCTCTCTACCGGAGGGACTTCACTACCCCCGGCCACTATTACTACTCTAGCACCATGTTTCACTGCCGTCTCAGGGTTTCAATTTATACTCACGGCTTCCACTATTACCACCTCGGCAATGTGTTTCTCCACCGGAGTCCGGTTTAGGTCAGAGTTGATCAGCTCCTTTTCCGCCCCGCTTTTACAACATTGACAGTCCAGTACCCAACTATACAAACTTTCATGCAATCAGATGGCAACTCTGCGTTTGTTCACCACAGTAAGAAGTTTAACAACACCAGGTTAAAGTCCAACAGGTTTATTTGGTAGCAAAAGCCACACAAGCTTTCGGAGCTCTTAGCCCCTTCTTCAGGTGAGTGGGAATTCTGTTCACAAACAGAGCTTATAAAGACACAGACTCAATTTACATGAATAATGGTTGGAATGCGAATACTTGCAACTAATCAAGTCTTTAAGAAATGAAACAATGTGAGCGGAGAGAGCATCAAGACAGGCTAAAAAGATGTGTATTGTCTCCAGACAAGACAGCCAGTGAAACTCTGCAGGCCCAGGCAACTGTGGGAGTTACAAATAGTGTGACATGAACCCAATATCCCGGTTGAGGCCGTCCTCGTGTGTGCGGAACTTGGCTATCAGTTTCTGCTCAGCGACTCTGCGCTGTCGTGTGTCGCGAAGGCCGCCTTGGAGAACGCTTACCCGAATATCAGGGGCCGAATGCCCGTGACCGCTGAAGTGCTCCCCAACAGGAAGAGAACAGTCTTGCCTGGTGATTGTCGAGCGATGAACACCGCTCGACAATCACCAGGCAAGACTGTTCTCTTCCTGTTGGGGAGCACTTCAGCGGTCACGGGCATTCGGCCTCTGATATTCGGGTAAGCATTCTCCAAGGCGGCCTTCGCGACACACGACAGCGCAGAGTCGCTGAGCAGAAACTGATAGCCAAGTTCCGCACACACGAGGACGGCCTCAACCGGGATATTGGGTTCATGTCACACTATTTGTAACTCCCACAGTTGCGTGGACCTGCAGAGTTTCACTGGCTGTCTTGTCTGGACACAATACACATCTTTTTAGCCTGTCTTGATGCTCTCTCCACTCACATTGTTTAGTTTCTTAAAGACTTGATTAGTTGTAAGTATTCGCATTCCAACCATTATTCATGTAAATTGAGTCTGTGTCTTTATAAGCTCTGTTTGTGAACAGAATTCCCACTTACCTGAAGAAGGGGCTAAGAGCTCCGAAAGCTTGTGTGGCTTTTGCTACCAAATAAACCTGTTGGACTTTAATCTGGTGTTGTTAAACTTCTTACTGTGTTTACCCCAGTCCAACGCCGGCATCTCCACATCATGACTTTGTTCACCACTACAGAGTTTGATGTTAACCAACCTCTGCCACTTGTGCTTCACAATCCTAAGTGCTCTTGGTGTCTCTTTACCCACTTCAATTCCTGACTTTCGTGTGGGGGATTTCCCCTCTTAACATCCGGTCTAAGGCTGGGTGTTTGAGACAGGCACTACCTTGTCCTCTTGTCGGTCAGCACAAGCAATAGTTACTTATCACTATCACCAGTTAGTACTTATCACTATACCGTATATAACAATACTTATTACTACAAATACCCCTTAAGTTTAACCCCTTTCAAACTGTATTCTTGACCCTGTCTGACTCCCACAGATTCAGTGATCTCTACCCCGGCTTTCCGATCGTGGCCAATCGATCGGAGCTTTACCAGCTTACCAGTAATAGGATCCTAGCCGACTATGCCAATTGTTGTGGGAAAATTGCCACTTCGGAGTCAGACATGGAGGTTTCAACAATACAGTTTTATTTAACGAAGCTTCATGGAGAAAAGGCACTCACACTCCGCAGTACACCAGGCAGCTACCTTCTCTCAATGATACAATAGGAATGGTTCATTTTTATACTTTTCAGACAATGGATAGTCAGGACATTAGCCATTTAACACATTGTTACAGTTGAGTAGGATCGATAGTTAACACATCGTTACAGCCAGACATATACAGACATTGGTTTTTAACATCGCATTGTTTCATAGAATGGATACATTTCCTCTTTCAGTGATTTATCAATGACTTTAGTTTCAGTCTATACATACAGTCATTGGTTTTCCTACATTTATGTATTCCCGTTCCCATCTGTGGCTAATCTCTTTATCAGACCCTATTGTCCTTATCTTAAAGTGCCTCAAGCCCTGGCTGGCTTCCTGCAGTATCTGATTCCTGCATGTTTAACTTTAAATAACTGTCTGTCCTTCATGTTTTAATTTCAAGTAGCTGTCTGCACTAAAAATCAATGCCTGTTTAATGTCTCTTTCCCAGGTGACTGTTTATGTGCCAGGCAGCCATTTTATGGGTTATGTACTCATCTTTATGTTTTTCCCCACTTCAGGACAATTTTGTCTAACTGCATATATTTTACAGGGGTACTGTTTGCATAGAAACACAGATAAAAGCATGTATTTCTGAAAGTGTGTTATTGAAAAAGCATACGTCTTGGCTAATGGCACAGAGTTCTCAGCTTCATGGGAAGTAGTCAAGTAAAATGAACCACATTCTTTATAACAATACACTACAGAAGCATAGCTCTGATCAGCACGGGCTCTAGACTGTCCTCATGAATAGAATATTCATCAGCCAAGGATGAAGCTAGTGATCTCAGACAGCTTAATGAATAGACAAAGTATTAAACCAGCTAAGAGGGTCTGGAGCAAGCAACAAGGGACCGTGGGAAAGACAGTCAGAAATCATTCGTAACCATTATTCTCACGCCAAGGTATATGACATTTACTAATGATGATTGGTTCAAGTCTGGCTGGGGCGGGGGGCGGTGGTGGGGGCGGTGGTGGGGGGGGTGGATAAAATGACTTTTGGAAATGGTATAGTTATATTGTTAATGTGATGTAACTTCAGAGAAATGTTGGAATGCCCAGCACTTGTCTCCCAGCGTACGTTGGTCAATAAAAAACGTCTTTCACCAGGATACTGTCATCGCGAGTCTTTTTATTAGCTAAAGTTCAGCTCAATACTTTACCTCTGAAAAAAAACCCAACATTCTGATATTTGAGACAATTTTGTCTAGTTCCTGATATTTGGGACAGTTTTATTTGATTCCCGATATTCCGGACAGTGTCCAGTTCCCTGGGGCCAGAGGGTGTAAATAATGGGATCATTGGTAGCATCGGGATTGGAAATTCCTGACGCCATGTGCCTGGTTCCTGATATTCCAAACCATGGAATCCAACTCCTGGTGTTTGGGAATACGTTCTCTCATTCCTGATATTTGGGACAGTTTTGTCTGATTCCTGAGGGGGCGATCTTACGACCTCATCCTGCCTGTTTTTTGACGAGGTGAGGTATTAAGATCGGGAATGAGAGAAAAAATGGGAATTGTGCCCATTTTCCTGCCGGTTCCCATCTTACTACACTGTTTACCTGGGCGTGATGACCTCGCAATCGTCTCCCCTCACTTACCTTAATGACCTCATCAACAGGATGTCATGCCGGCTCCATAGAAGTCTGCTGCAGGTGCAGCACTATCGAAGGGGCATGTGGAGGTAGGTCACTGTGACCACCAGCCTCCGTGTTGTAGGAGGGGAGGGGCTCATAGAGGCAGCCATGTTGTGTCTTGGAGTGATGGGCTTGTATGTGTGTTGGGGGGTGTGGGGGGGAATGGTGCCAGTCAAGGGGTTCCGAGCTTAGGGCTCAGTGCTGGCTGGGGCCGGCAGTGGGAGGTAGATGGGTGGGTGGGGGTGGCAGGGGCAAGCAGCAGCAGTACTCTGGCGATGCTTCCCTCAGGCTGGCTGGGGCCCGCATTGGGGGGGGGGGGGGCGGTATGCAGCAGCAGTAATTAAGGCAGGGGGCAGAACTTGGGAGTGGGGGGTTGAAAGCTTGGGGGTAGGGGGTTGGAGAGCTCAGATGTAGGGGGGTGGAGAGCTCAGGGATAGGGGAGAGTTCAGGAGTAGGGAGGCAGAGCTTGGTGTGGGGTGGTGCAGAGGTCGAGAGTAAGAGGGGTGCAGAACTCAGGAGTAAGGGTTGCAGATGTTGGGGGTAAAGGTGGTGCAAAGGTCAGGGGTAAGGGGGGTGCAAGCTCGGGGGTAAGTGGGGTGCAGAGGTTGGTGGTAAAGGTGGTGCAGAGGTCGGGGTAAGTGGGGTGCAGAGGTCGGGGAAGCGGGGTGCAGAGGTCAGGGGTAAAGGGGTGCAGAGGTCGGATAAGGGGGTGCAGAGTTCGGGGGTAAAGGGGTGCAGAGGTCGGATAAGGGGGTGCAGAGTTCGGGGGTAAGGGGGTGCAGAGGTTGGGGGTAAGGGGGGTTAGAGGTTGGGAGTAAAGGTGGTGCAAAGGTAGGGGTAAGGGGGGTGCAGAGGTTTGGGGTAAAGGTGGTGAAGAGGTTGGGGGTAAGGGGGGTGCAGAGGCCAAGGATATGGGGGGTGCAGAGGTCAGGGGTAAGTGGAGTTGCAGAGGTCGGGGGTAAGGGGGGGTGCAGAGGTCAGGGATAAGTGGAGTTGCAGAGGTCGGGGGTAAGGGGGGGGGTGCAGAGATCAGGGGTAAGTGGAGTTGCAGAGGTCGGGGGTAAGGGGGGGTGCAGAGGTCAGGGGTAAGTGGAGTTGCAGAGGTCGGGGGTAAGGGGGGGTGCAGAGGTCAGGGGTAATTGGAGTTGCAGAGGTCGGGGGTAAGGGGGGGTGCAGAGGTCAGGGGTAAGTGGAGTTGCAGAGGTCGGGGGTAAGGGGGGGTGCAGAGATCAGGGCTCGGTGCTGGTTGGTGTAGAGTTCATTCCTCCTGGCTGCTGAGCGATCCCCCAAGGGCTCTCTTTATGAGTTCAGACACCAACCCCAGTGCAATTGTCATGTCACCCTTCCATCCGTCAGCTACAAAGCCTCAGGCTGGCTGTTGATATCCCATCCTGGGAAACCAACCAGCAGAAACAAGCAGGTCTCAGAGCTGCTGCTCCAAGCAAGAGAACACATGACTCCTCACAAAGAATGGACCTGTCAATGCTGCCCTCCATGGGAACCCATCCCATGACGGTAATGAGGCTGCCACTTCCCCGCCAGTCATTCCTGAAAGGCACTGCACCAGACATCCAGGTGCCAGCACCCATGTCTATGCTTCAAGGCTTCCTAATCAGGAACCCGGCAAAGCCACCTGTATGTTCTCCGTGCCCCCCATGGTGAGGTGCAATGGTGGTCGCCATCCCATCCAGGCCAGCATGGCACCAGACATGGTGTTGGCATGCCACCATCCACACACTCAGCTGGGGCACAGGTTGCTGAGAGGGAATGCGGGTCCTGAAATGGAGAGCCTGGTGGCATTTATCTCTCTCTCTGTCTCTCTCTCTCTTCCCCCAATGCCCCAATGCCCCATTCCCCCCACCCCCCACCCCACCCCACCCCACCCTTCCAGAGTACTGATGACTTCGCCAATAGTGGTGATGATTGTTGTGTCTGCTGCTGCAGAGGAGGAGGAAGTGCGTGCACTGCAAGGCCAGATCAGGCGAGGGGCTGCAGCAGGAAGAGAGAGAGGCGCAGGTCGGGGGCAGGAGATGGGCACCAGGCTACACAGGAGACAGAGACCATGGCTGTTCAGGACATGTATGTCCTTCAAGGAGCTGCCGGATAGGGTGTGCCGCTGTTGTAGGCTCTGGCTCCACAAGGAGATGGTGCGGCACCTGTGCCAGGTTCTTGCAGACTTGGAACCTCAAGGGACAGGGGGCCACCCACTCCTGGTGGCAGTGAAGCAGTTGAGGTACCTCGTTAAATATTTTTAAGTCAAGGTTGGATAAATTTTTGAACAGTAAATGAATTAAGGGTTATGGTGAACAGGCGGGTAAGTGGAGCTGAGTCCATGAAAAGATCAGCCATGATCTTATTGAATGGCGGAGCAGGCTCGAGGGGCCAGATGGCCTCCTCCTGCTCCTAGTTCTTATCATAGAATCCCTACAGTGCAGAAGGAGGCCATTCGGCCCATCGAGTCTGCACTGATGCTGGGAGATCGGCTGCTGGAAGGCCACGGGGTGTCAGGGGGAGGATGGACATTGCAGGCACCATATATGGCACCGATGCCAGGACAGGATGGACACTCACCCTTGCTGCCCAAACGAGGTCATTCATTTTCTTCCAGCATTGGTGGCCAGTCCTAATTGCCAGACACTGACTGCCAATACCTTCCCTACCCCTGTCTTGACGCCTGCCCGGGGGAAGAATGTGTCCCTCCTCCCCTCCCATTGCATCTAGCAGACAGCCCAGCTCTCCCTCAGTAAACTTTGAGGTAGTTCTTCAAGGTGCCATTTCCCTGGCGTGACTGCCTGTGTGCCCATCATTGGAGCTTATATGGAACTCTCCTTTCGGTGAGTCACAGGCCCGTTAGGCCATTCTAGTGAGATTATATGCAGGCTGCTTTGTTGTAATGAGGGGGAGCCAAGGGCAGCTCTGCAGGGATGCTGTTGGCAGTGTGGGTTGAGGTGTGCTGCTGTGGTGATCAAAGGGAAGGGAGAGAGGGAACTCTGCAACCATGGGGAGGGGTGTGAGAGGGGGCAGCTCTGCAAGGGTGGTATTGGGGGGGAAGGTCTGCGCCCAATGGGGAGGGAGCATTACCCCCATGGGGGGTGTCTGTGAGTGGTTCTGATCCGTGAAGGGGTGGAGGGTCTATGTTTACAAGGTTGGGGGGTGCTGGTAGCAGAGCTTCCATTACGCTGGTTTCAGGGTGCATGTCAATAGTGCCTTCCGAGCTGATCAGCCGGCTTGCTGGTGAGCTTAGACCCCACCCCCCCTCCTCCTGCTGGCGAGAATCAGATTATGCTTCATTAAAGTGTCGCAAGATCTGATTTTTTTTCCCCTTGTTGAAAAGGTGGATCTGAAACTCTCCTGTTTTCACATTTGTTCAGCACTTAGAATTTTTTTTTGGTACGATCGCCCCCCTGACATTTGGAACAGTTTTGTCTGATTCCTGATATTTGGAACAATATTGTTTAACATTTTATATTTGGGACAGTTTTGTCTGGTTTCTGATATTTAGGACAGTTTTTGTTTGATTCCCGATATTCCGGACGGTGTCCGGCATTTCCCAGTTCCCTGGGGCCAGGGTTGTAAACAATGGGAAACCTTGTTGATAGCATTGGGATCAGAAAATCCTGCGCTGGCCAATGGCAGGCCACCTCCTCCACCATGGAATACGCCGTGAGGGCCTTGGAAAATCCTGCACTGTGTGTCTGGTTCCTGATATTCCAGACCATGGTGTCCAATTCCTGGTGTTTGGGACAGTTATGTCCGATTCCTGACATTTGGGACAGTTGCCATGATTTGCACCCACATTTGCCATGAGTTCCCCCCCGCTGGATAACTAGCGGGCCTCCCCACGGTATCACCCCCGCATATTAGGAATTACCACCCTAGCTGGCATGACAGCAAATTGGCAAGGTTTTAAAGGTGGGAGGCTGGCAAGAGAACCCACCTGTGCTGCACAAGTAAGTATAACTGCTGCAGTTAGAAAACAGGAAATAAAAGCACTTAGCTGCTTTGAAGTTGCCTGCAGCTGTCAAGCAAAACTAGGATGCTTATAAGCATTGTGATTAGGAACAATTGGGATTTTTTCAGATTCATTAAACCATGAAGGGAAAGATAAATAAACATACCTTGAGCATGCTGTGTAAAAACTGTCAATCAAAGGCTAGTTAAAGGTTCTGGACCAATGAGTTTGATCTTTCTCGGAAGGCTCAGAGACTTGAAAAAAATGCAATGTTACAAGAATGGGGCTGAGTGAGCAGCTGTGGGGAAGGGAATTCCCTCTGAGTGAAAATGACTTCTGTGAGTTAGAGTACTTCAGAGAGGTCTTCTGTCACTTGCAACTTCCTAGAGAGAGGATGGGCAATCCCTTTTGCAGAATGGAGCACTGCTGAGATTTGGAAGATTTCCAGGGCAAATGGAGATTAAATTGGGCAGGCCACTTAAAAGTTTTCACAATACAGACAGGAATAAAGATTTTGATCAGAGAGCTGCCAGAAATCACTATGCCAAGAGTGATCTTCAGGATTCCCAGGGCAGCCCAGCCACCAGATTCCTATCCTGGAGGAGAAAGCTGGGATAATTGCCTTGCCACTTCCAGTCTGCTAATGAAATGCAAATCAGCAGTATAGAGACTTTGGGAATAAGCAGTTTGAAAGCCAGGGCTATTGGGTGCAATTTAACTGATCTAACTGTTGGGAAACTGGTTGGGTGCAACATTGGCTTCACAGGATTGAAGTCCATGTGAATAATATTGGGCAGTGTACAAAGCTGGTGTTCCACAGGATTCCAGGCATTTCCTACGGAATCAATGTCAGTGATTTCCCTTTGCCACAGAGGTAAAGCAAGTGGGGCATTGGGAAACACGGGGTGGATAACCAGAGGAGGGAGAAAGAGGACAGCTCTCTGCACACGGATAAACGACCGGGAGGGAGGAATCGCTTGTCTTCTGAAGTGGGTTTGGAAATGTTAGCTGGTGACTGGTGACTATGAGTGTTAAAGTGATGTTGTCGGGATGTCACAGTTGGAGACCTGCGCTCGAGTTCATTAGAAACCCAAACGCAAAATCGATTCTGAGGTTCCAGCAACGAGAATGATGCAGCACAGAATGAGGCCATTTGGCCCATCATGTGTGTTCTGGTCTTTTGATAGAACCATCCGATTAGTTACATTCTGCTGCTCTTTCCACCTCACTTTGCAATAATCTCTTCTTCAATTGTTCAAATGTCCTTTGAAAGGAACAGTTGAATCTGCTTTCACTCCTCCCAGGGAGCACCATCTCAGAATAAGAGATGGGGCATTTAGGACTGAGATGAGGAGGAGTTTCTTCACTCAGAAGCTGATGAATCTGTGGAACTCTCCATTCCAGAGGTGAGGCTCAGTATTGAACATGTTTCAGACAGAAATCAGTATATTTCTGGAAACTAATGACATCGAGGAATATGGGGATATTGGGGAAAATGCGCAGAGCTAGATGATCAGCTATATCATTTTGTATGATAGGGCAGGCTCGATGGACCAAATGGCCCACTCCTGTTCCCCATACATACAGTGCAGTCCAGATCATCAGAAAAAATGTCTTTTGTCAATGACCTTGATTCTGTGTCCTTCCATTCTCACTGCTTCTATCATTGGGGCAATGGCCTGAATATTTCTGATGCTGGGATCTCACTTCCCGCCATCCAACAAGTTGGCAGGGAACACATCGGGATTTTGAGTGCCCCACAGACACTTCACATCCGAGTGGCTGCAGGCGAGATTCCCACCCTTCACTCAGGAGGAAGTCCCGCCCTGGAGAGCTGATGGCTGTGAGGTGAGGGAGAGGGTCTCCCAGTGCACTCTGAAGTCGGGCTCATTGGTGTGTTTAGGGCCCCTCCCAGCCCCTCCCCCCTGTACCAGTGCGAAACTCTCAACTCACCAAAGAGGTACACAGGCATTCTGCATCAGCTTTACTGAGGTACAGAATTTGCCTTTAATTTGGCTCCAAGTTTTTCAAGAGCAGAATTCTCCCAGGATCTGAGAACCTGACCAGGGAGGTGAGGTTAGTTTGAACAGTGGTTCAGGTGGTTATTGGAACTTATTATTGTCACATTTGAATACAATCTGACTTTTTGCAGCTGCTTCCTCACTTTGCTGTGGCACACAAAAGAATTTCTTCACATGGTGACAGCTTGTTCTCACCGTTGAAGATTTCCAATGATTAACATCAGGACGTGGGATGCCCCAGACACGTTTGTCAGCATCTCAGAATGGGGTGGCATCCACATTCCAGCTCCTGGTGGAATCAGCATGTACACCAGAGTGACGGGTACAGGATTGAGGGGGGTGTGCAGGATACAAGGATGTAGGAAGGATGTAGGCAGGGGGAGGTACATGGGTAACTTGCTGAAGTTGCAGTTGGATTTACCTATGATGCAATATTTACTGACTTGGGGCAGAATATTAAGACCATAAGACATAGGAGCGGAAGTAAGGCCATTCGGCCCATCGAGTCCACTCCACCATTCAATCATGGTTGATTTCAACTCCATTTACCCGCTCTCTCCCCATAGCCCTTAATTCCTCGAGAAATCAAGAATTTATCAATTTCTGTCTTGAAGACGCTCAACGTCTCGGCCTCCACAGCCCTCTGTGGCAATGAATTCCACAGACCCACCACTCTCTGGCTGAAGAAATTTCTCCTCATCTCTGTTCTAAAGTGACTCCCTTTTATTCTAAGGCTGTGCCCCCGCGTCCTAGTCTCCCCTGTTAATGGAAACAACTTCCCTACGTCCATCCTATCTAAGCCGTTCATTATCTTGTAAGTTTCTATCAGATCTCCCCTCAACCTCCTAAACTCCAATGAATATAATCCCACGATCCTCAGACGTTCATCGTATGTCAGGCCTACCATTCCTGGGATCATCCGTGTGAATCTCCGCTGGACCCGCTCCAGTGCCAGTATGTCCTTCCTGAGGTGTGGGGCCCAAAATTGCTCACAGTACTCCAAATGGGGCCTAACCAGTGCTTTATAAAGCCTCAGAAGTACATCCCTGCTTTTGTATTCCAAGCCTCTTGAGATAAATGACAACATTACATTTGCTTTCTTAATTACGGACTCAACCTGCAAGTTTACCTTTAGAGAATCCTGGACTAGGACTCCCAAGTAAGTCCCTTTGCACTTTAGCATTATGAATTTTGTCCCCGTTTAGAAAATAGTCCATGCCTCTATTCTTTTTTCCAAAGTGTACGACCTCGCACTTGCCCACGTTGAATTTCATCAGCCACTTCTTGGACCACTCTCCTAAACTGTCTAAATCTTTCTGCAGCCTCCCCACCTCCTCAATACTACCTGCCCCTCCACCTATCTTTGTATCATCGGCAAACTTGGCCAGAATGCTCCCAGTCCCATCATCTAGATCGTTAATATATAAAGAGAACAGCTGTGGCCCCAACACTGAACCCTGCGGGACACCACTTGTCACCGGTTGCCATTCTGAGAAAGAACCTTTTATCCCAACTCTCTGCCTTCTGTCTGACAGCCAGTCGTCAATCCATGTTAGTACCTTGCCTCGAATACCATGGGCCCTTATTTTACTCAGCAGTCTCCCGTGAGGCACCTTGTCAAAGGCCTTTTGGAAGTCAAGATAGATAACATCCATTGGCTCTCCTTGGTCTAACCTATTTGTTATCTCTTCAAAGAACTCTAACAGGTCTGTCAGGCATGACCTCCCCTTACTAAATCCATGCTGACTTGTCCTAATCCGACCCTGCACTTCCAAGAATTTAGAAATCTCATCCTTAACGATGGATTCTAGAATTTTGCCAACAACTGAGGTTAGGCTAATTGGCCTATAATTTTCCATCTTTTTTCTTGTTCCCTTCTTGAACAGTGGGGTTACATCAGCGATTTTCCAATCCTCTGGGACTTTCCCTGACTCCAGTGACTTTTGAAAGATCATAACTAACGCCTCCACTATTTCTTCAGCTATCTTCTTTAGAACTCTAGGATGTAGCCCATCTGGGCCCGGAGATTTATCAATTTTCAGACCTTTTAGTTTCTCTAGCACTTTCTCCTTTGTGATGGCAACCATATTCAACTCTGCCCCCTGACTTTCCTGAATTGTTGGGATATTACTCATGTCTTCTACTGTGAAGACTGACGCAAAGTACTTATTAAGTTCCTCAGCTATTTCCTTGTCTCCCATCACTAGATTACCAGCGTCATTTTGGAGCGGCCCAATGTCTACTTTTGCCTCCCGTTTGTTTTTAATGTATTTAAAGAAACTTTTACTATCATTCCCAATGTTACTGGCTAGCCTACCTTCATATTTGATCCTCTCCTTCCTTATTTCTCTCTTTGTTATCCTCTGTTTGTTTTTATAGCCTTCCCAATCTTCTGACTTCCCACTACTCTTTGCCACATAATAGGCTCCCCCCAAAAAAGCGTCATAATGGTGGGAATACCAGAGAGACCTGTGCCGGTCTCTCAGGCGTGAGCACACACCACTATCCTCCCACACTCAGTCACTTCTTTGGCGAGTTGAGAGTTTCGCACTGAGTGGTACTGGAGAGGGGGGTGGGGGGGTGGGGTGCCTAAACACACTGACGAGCCGAGCTTCAGAGTGCACTGGGAGTCTCCCCCCCCCCCCCCCCCCCCACTCCCCTCCCCTCCCCTCCCAATACCCTCCCTGACACAGGTTGCAGGCATCAGGGCCCTCCTAATGGGTCTCCCTGTCTGACCCCATCATAACCCCTGACATACTCCCCTTCATGCTGCACCTTTGCACCCCCCGGTCATAGATCCCCAACATAGCCCCACTCAGGCCCCAGGTGTGGTGGGCATTGCCAGGCTGTCTGGTGGACACTGCCCAACCATAGCCCTGACTACCCGGGGTTTCAATGGTCTCCAAGCCCCCGCAGGCTGGCCCATCGTGACAGGTCTCCATTAATGGAGACCAGTAGTGATTCTCACTGTTCTCACTTTGCGCCTGAAGGTCGGAAGATTCTGGGAGCTGGGAGAATCCGATGTTGGATGGGCTAAGTATATTTAAATGCTATTTTTAATATGCTAATCGGCATTGTGCCCTTTAGAAAGAAACCGGGACAATTACAAACTGGACGTGGTACTGATTTTTAGGACCGCACGGTGTTCTCCAGGATTGGTGCAATCTGTGCAGGTGCAGTGAGGTCGGAAAATGGTCGTCATCGGCTCGGCTTCCTCGGCTTGTTGAAGCTTCTGTCGGCTGAGACACCAGGAGGTGACTGGCATCTGCAAGCTCCTGGAAGGGACCTGCTCCCTCCCTGGTGACCATAACTTCTGTGGTGAACCATAGATGGTTACCACTATGGGTACTTGTATATATGTTACTCTCATTGCTGTTGGGGTTAAGGTTGTTGGGTGTTCCACCTGTTATTACTGTTTATGTGGTACACTCCGTTTGGCTCCGCCCAGGACTCCGCCTTCTTACAGGAGTATAAAGGTCACTGCTACTTCCTAGTAGTCTTTAGTCTGGGATAATATTGTTAAGTAGTGTGCTCCTATTTGTAGTGAATAAAAGCCTTTATTCCCGGGTACGTTCTAGCCTCCCGTGTGAATCAATCGCGCATCAACTTCACAGTGCCTGTGATAGTGGCCAGCTCTCTTGGATTTGACCCAGCCATTACCAGGAACATATCCCGAATCTCCCAGTCAGCTGGATATAAATGGAAAAGGCTGCTCACTGATGGCCCGATTTCCAGGGCTGCTGGTGATATGAATGTTTCCCCTATTCTCATTCCCGTTGATCCTCTGGTTAAAACCCATTTTGCGCTGAGACTCTTTTTGAAAGGTGAGTTGGCTGTGCGGATACCGTACCAGACAAGACCACGGAAATGATTCGAATGGTAGAATCATGAAAGGAAGCATAATTCACCTGTTTGTGAATTACACTCACTTCACCGGCAGTTTCCTGGTGCTTCTACATCCTGCTTTTCATGTGGTTTGAGTAGAGATGGAGGCTGGCTGGTCTCACTGCTGAGTGACCTTTGGTTGATAACCGCTGGTCTTTGGATCCAATTATGTATCTGACATAGACAGCTCTGTACCTGCCCCCAGACAGGGGAAGAAGCAGCCACCAGGAGACACAGCAACATCTGGTGTACTGAGTGTGGGCGAGGAATGGGGTCATTCAAAATGGCGATCCCTATTCATGTTTCTTTCCACCGCTATCTCTCTCCTGGTCAGCAACATCACTCTTGGCCTCCTACTGCACACCGAGGAGGTGGATGGGGATCATCAGTGTGTTGTACATCCACAAATAAGATATCCGCCATTCTTTTGGCATCCGAAATCTGTATGGTGGTGGTCATGACCTACATGGATTCCTTTGTCAGCTGCATTCCCATTCCCAACTCCACCAATGGAATTTGGTTAGCCCTGGTTAGACCACACCTGGGTTACTGTGAGTAGTTCTGGGCACCACATCTTCGGAAGGGTATATTTGTCCTGGGAGAGAGAACAGCATAGATTTACCAGAATGAAACCTGGATTCCAATGATCAAACTGGACTATTCCTCTGCCATTGAGGAGAGTTTGTGTGAAACTTCTACCTGTACCTGGTTCAGTGCTGATGTACCCCTCATGATAAACCCAGGGCTTCAGGATCTGAGTCCAGCTGAGTGGAGCTTGGAAAAGCTTGTGAATCCCAACCTGAATCCCACAGCCACCGCCCTCCTCCTGTGGCTGGACGGATGTCTCAACTGGATAGATTGTGAATGGGGAAAACTGTAGCAAATGGATTTCAGTGTAAGAAATGTGAGGTCATCCACTTTGGGCCCAAAAAGGCAGATCAGGATTCTCTGTAAATGGTGAAGAGCCAAGATCCAAAGTGACTTGGAGGTTTCAGGTCGACAGATGATTAATATATCCTGAATAGGTTCAGAAAATAATTATAAAAACTAATGGAATGCTGGCCTTTATATCTGAGAAGGAGGGTAGGAGTCATGCTACAGCTATACAAAGCCCTGGTTAGATCATACCTGGAGTTACAGAGAACAGCTCTGGATTTCTTGACCTTGGGGAGTGAGAGCAGTGTGGATTTAGCAGAATGATACCTGGACTCCAAGAGTTAAATTCCAGGGAGATGTTTCCTGGAATTTCGAAGATGATGTGATTTGTTTGAAGTGTTCAGGATATGATGGGGAACAGAGAGGTTTGATAGAAACCATTTCCACTGGTTATGGATTCTCGGACAAGGGGGCAAGCAGAGTCTAAAAATAAGAGGCAGACATTTCAGGGGTGAATTTAGGAAACATTTCTACATAAAAAGGTGGTAGAATTTGGGAACTTCTCCTGAAAATGGCAATTATTGCTCGATCCATTGTTGACTTAAAATTGGGAATGATGGATTTTTGTTATCGAAGGTTTAGAGACAGGTTTGTCCAACTCACGGCCAGATGTGACCCCTGGAAGTTGTTCCCAAATTGCCGGTAGGTTCAGTGGAATATTCTGAAAGAAACTCCTTCTCCAATCGCAGACTGTTCCTCTCCCAATGGGGGAGGAACTTATGGGAGCGAAGCAGTTTGTGACTGGTGGGGCAGCAACATTGACAGCATTGAGTGGCTCTGGGAAAAGGGTATTGCAAGGATAGGGAGAGAGTGAGCGAGAGTGAAAGAGTGTGTGAGAGGGAGTGAATGAGTGAGAGAGAAAGAGAGATTGAGTGAATGAAAGAAAAAGACAGAGAGAGAGAGAGACAGCGAGCACTTCACATGCACACAACACCTACATAGGATTATGTCAAATAAACTTGAGCTTGATCCCATTTTTTCTAATCTGAATCTAACATCAAAATCATCTTTTCCCTTCTTCCTCACAAACTTGTCTAGTTTCCCCTTAAATTCATTCATACTGTTCACTTATAAGAACATAAGAACATAAGAAATAGGAGCAGGAGTAGGCCATCTAGCCCCTCGAGCCTGCCCCGCCATTCAATAAGATCATGGCTGATCTGACGTGGATCAGTACCACTTACCCGCCTGATCCCCATAACCCTTAATTCCCTTACCGATCAGGAATCCATCCATCCGCGCTTTAAACATATTCAGCGAGGTAGCCTCCACCACCTCAGTGGGCAGAGAATTCCAGAGATTCACCACCCTCTGGGAGAAGAAGTTCCTCCTCAACTCTGTCTTAAACCGACCCCCCTTTATTTTGAGGCTGTGTCCTCTAGTTTTAACTTCCTTACTAAGTGGAAAGAATCTCTCCGCCTCCACCCTATCCAGCCCCCGCATTATCTTATAAGTCTCCATAAGATCCCCCCTCATCCTTCTAAACTCCAACGAGTACAAACCCAATCTCCTCAGCCTCTCCTCATAATCCAAACCCCTCATCTCCGGTATCAACCTGGTGAACCTTCTCTGCACTCCCTCCAATGCCAATATATCCTTCCTCATATAAGGGGACCAATACTGCACACAGTATTCCAGCTGCGGCCTCACCAATGCCCTGTAGAGGTGCATCAAGACATCCCTGCTTTTATATTCTATCCCCCTCGCGATATAGGCCAACATCCCATTTGCCTTCTTGATCACCTGTTGTACCTGCAGACTGGGCTTTTGCGTCTCATGCACAAGGACCCCCAGGTCCCTTTGCACGGTAGCATGTTTTAATGTGAGTTCCACATTCTCACCACTCTCTGGGTGAAAAGGCTTCTTCTGAATGCCCTGTTGGATTTCTTGGTGACTATCTTATATTGATGGCCTCTTGTTCTGCTCTTCCCACAAGAGGAAACATTCTCCCTGGATCTACTCCACCAGAACCTCTTGTAATGTTAATGACCTCGATTAGGTCATCTTTTCAGCCTTCTTTTATTTCCAAGAGAAAGGAGGCAACAGCCTGTCAATTTGTTACATTTTTAAGTGGTTGCATGATTGCTTTAAAGGCTAATCACATGATTTGATGGTGATGTCATTGGAGTGTTTCATAGGTTTAGTTTCATTTTCTACTCTATACAGGTGTCAACTCCGAGAATAAACCTATTATGTGTTACTTTGAATCTACGTGTGCAAATCACCGCCAAATTCTTGCTGCCGTTTATTCCAGTGGGATGTTATGGTCCTGCCGACGGTGTACCCTCGCTGTGGCTTTCCAGCCAGTAAGAGGTGTGTTCTATAGGAAACCTCATGACAACGGTGGGACCATAAGATCCTGCTGCCAGTGAGGAGCATGCTGCCTCCCACCGCTGCAAAACACACTGTGGTGGGGAAGAAAATCCGACCCCACATCTTTTTCTTTATGTTCAAACCCACAACCCCTAACATAATTTGGATGTTACAAAAAGAAAATGGGCGATGTGTCAGGATTTTGTTTCATCGACAGCTTTGAGAAAATATCCTAAGTTAGAAATAAAAACATTGTGGGTCTTCACACTTTGAATATTAGAAGGCTGGGGAAAATCAACAGCAGGATTAAAAATTGAAGTGCCAGTGAAGGAAAACCAAGTAAGAAAAGGAATTCTCCATATGGTTTTAAATGAGAGGGCTTTTCCAATCAGAGAAGGGTGAAATTCCAGGCACTATCTGGAATATTTGAAAAGAAGTGAATGCTTAACTGTACAGTAGGGCCCACTTGAGAGAAGATACATAAAGTCAACAGGCTCCAGGGTAAAAAGGGGACTACTGGGAAGACAGTTCTTGTATTGTCTTTGTGAATTTTCTCTGGATCCTCCAACAATAAAGGCTGCTGTTGATGTAATTTTCTTGATGGCCTTGCTAAACTGTGACAGCAGTTTTAGTGATTGGTATGGGGGGGGGGGGTGGGGGTCCCTGTGTTGCTCTGTCCCACCTACACTTGCACTTTAAGTGAACGCCCTATTCCTCAAAATGTACAACCTCCCATTTATCATGCTCCTTCACATGCACACACACATTGGGGTAAATATTCTGCAGGAATCATCACGGGCAAGATGGACAATTTGATTAAATGTTTAAAGGTCCATTAACCTTAGGCAGGAATTTCTGGGCGGCACAGTGGCACAGTGGTTAGCACTGCTGCCTCACAGCGCCAGGGACCCGGGTTTGATTCCCAGCTTGGGTCACTGTGTGGCGTTTGTACGTTCTTCCTGTGTCTGCGTTGGTTTCCTCCGGGTGCTCCAGTTTCCTTCTCACTGTCTGAAAGACGTGCTGGTTAGGTGCATTGACCTGAACAGGCGCCAGAGTGTGATGACTAGGGGAATTTCACAGTAACTTCATTACAGGGATAATGTAAGCTTACTTGTGACTAATAAATAAATAAACCTTAAACTTTATAAATAGACTTCTGGTCGCAGGGTGGCCATGACCCCAAAGTCCCACCTGTTAGGAGAATTTTCCCGTTCCGCCCCCACCACGGGAATTGTAGCAGGTGAGGGATGGACCATGGAAAGATCCAGTGACCTTGGGCAGGGGTTTCCACTTTTGGGGTGAGTGTGGCTGGAAAGTCCCACCCCTTGTGTCCGTTTCAGCTAAACAAAAGAAATGACAGCCATTCACTGGTTCATTCCTCAGAGCAAAGCCTTGACAAATCAAAATCTAGCTGCCCATTTTAAATTTCAGACAGCACTTGGCAGTTAACTATCAGTCAACATCAACTGGTGCATTCTCCGTGGCAATGCCTCCACTTGCCAACCAATCAGAATCACCTTGTCATACAGTATAAAGCTGTTGTTTCCCCCTGCATTTGTGTTCTTGTGGTTGTCCTGATGAGTGCAAGATGAAAAGCTTTGACAAAATATCTTTTCAGCAATACTCAAGTTCTGTACTACCAAAGGACGAATAGTGCAATTGAGATGAAGTCACAGGTTCTGATCCACTCACTGGTTTTTGGGTTTTCTGCCCAGAATAATAATAGGGTCTAAGTCTGCTTTCTTTAACTTACCTGCACTTAGAAAGATTTATAAACATACACACCAGGGGCCCTGTTCCTGAATCTCCTCAGACTGTATCGTTTAGTTTTTATTGCCTCACCTCCTTCTCTTCATCCAGAGGAATCATTTCACATTTCTCTGCATTAGTTAACATCTGCCATGAGCCTGCCTGTCAGAGTTTACAGCTGGAATTTTACCGCCTGGCCCGCCCTGGAATCGCGGCAGGCGAGGCTCACAGAACGGAATTCTCCATTGGCAACGAGTGGGATTTTATGAGCCTCGCCCGAGCGAGATCATAAAATTCCGCATTACGTTCCCCTGAACTCTCCACCTCACATTTCCAAGCTTTGTGCCATCTGCAAACTTGGAGCTGACGTCTTGTTCACACGAGTGGAACCACTGCTATCCAACAAAAGGAGAATTGCTCTGAATATTCAGGAACACCACAGCAGTCTGATACCATTTTGTCACTATCTCTGCAATCCAATGGACCTCTAATTTTGCACCAAAAATATAGTGTGTTATTTCTACAAGTTCTCATACACAACATCTACTGCACTTCCCCCGCCTGTTACTTCATCAAAGACCTCAATCAAGTTAGTCAAATGTGATATCCCTTTAACAAATGATAATTGACATGATATTCCAGAGATGTGAGTCCATAATCCAGGGTGACACTGCAGAGCAGCAATCGGGGAAAGCAGCGCTCCGACCCACACAGATACACACACACACAGACTCTCATACACTCACAGTCTCACACACACAGACTCACACACACACAGTCTCACACACACACACTCACACACAGCCACTCACACACACTCACACACACACACAGCCACTCACACACACTCACAGACTCACACTCACACACACACACACACGCTCTCTCTCACACACACACTCTCACACACACATACACACACTCACACACACACTCTCACACTCACACACACGTTCTCTCACACACACACACTCTCACACACACATACACACACTCACACACACATACACACAGTGATTGTCACTTTACTGAGAACTGCCTCTATAAATCTGTGAAATGATGGCTGGAATTTTGGGGCTGGTGACATTGGGAAAATTGCAGAAAAAGCCAAAAGAGCAGACTCCCGACCTCTCCTCAGCTCCTTCTGTCATCCCAGGGAGGGGTTGGGTGGGAGGTTAGAAACCTCTGTGGTGGAGGAAGGAAGCCAGTTTAAAATTAAACAGGAATTACGGCAGTTTCTGCTTTTCCCAGCAGCAGGGTACACGCACTGGCCGGAATTGTCCAGCCGTTCACACTCAACCAGATCTCCACTCACTGCAACGGGACCGGAGAATCCCAGTTGCGGGCGAGGTCGGAGAATCCCAGTTGCGGGCGAGGTCGGAGAATCCGGCCCGATGTCTCCCCAGCTGGCCTGGTTAGTGAGGGCGAGTCAGAAGCAGCAAATCATTAAAACTGGCATCTCAGCATTTGGAAAGGGGGAACTAGAAAGTCAGAAGTCAGCTACAATCAGAAGCTGGTGCTGACACGAGCAGATCATTGCGGTTTATCTGGGCGGTTTGGTGAAAAGAAAGCAGTTTGATGCCATTTTCTTGGCAGTCATTTGGAACACCTTTGAAAGGTCATTGCCCTTTCTGCCTATGCGCTTACACAAGGGCACAGGCTCCAGTGTTGGGGGCGGCGGTGAGGGAGGATGTGCAGTGCCCTCGAGCTCAGCCATCACAACCGCAAGAGCAACTGTGAGGGGAGCAGCATTTTACACTGGAACAGGCTATCTACAAACAGCAGAGGGAAGGACCACAGGCCCTGACCAAAGTGCAGCCCTCAGCACAGGGTCTCTCAGCCTAGAATCAGAGTACCTGGAACCTCCAGACTGCAGTTCTGGAATCAGGTGGTCACTGACCTCTGCATCCTCATGGAGGGAGGTCGAAGGTTAGGTCGAGCAGGTGATCACCCATTCTCTGTGGCCATCAATGTGACTCTCGAGATGATTGACTGGGCTCATACCCAGGGGTCATTCCCCACTGTGCCAATTGTTTAGATGTAGAGATGCCAGCGTTGGACTGGGGTAAACACAGTAAGAGTTTTAGCAACACCAGGTTAAAGTCCAACAGGTTTGTTAGGTAGCAAATGCCACTAGCTTTTGGAGCGCTGCTCCTTCGTCAGATGGAGTGGAAATCTGCTCTCAAACAGGGCACAGAGACACAAAGTCAAGTTACAGAATACTGATTAGAATGCGAATCTCTACAGCCAACCAGGTCTTAAAGATACAGACAATGTGAGTGGAGGGAGCATTAAGCACAGGTTAAAGAGATGTGTATTGTCTCCAGACAGGACAGCCAGTGAGATTCTGCAAGTCCAGGAGGCAAGCTGTGGGGTTTACTGATAGTGTGACATGAACCCAAGATCCCGGTTTAGGCCGTCCTCATGTGTGCGGAACTTGGCTATCAGTTTCTGCTCAGCGACTCTGCGCTGTCGTGTGTCGTGAAGGCCGCCTTGGAGAACGCTTACCTGAAGATCAGAGGCTGAATTCGATATGCGCCATCCTCTTCACGGGCATTCAGCCTCTGCCTCTGCCACAGCCAGGCTGCAGAAGGAGGGTCCCCCAAGGGACCGGGGGTTGGGTGAGCTTGGGTTGGGGGGCAAGGTGCTGAAACTGAGAGTCTTCCCCAGGATGGGGATCTCATGCAGGACTGCCCCTTCTAGCCCGGGGAAAGGTGGAGATCACTCTCAGCATGGTGATCTCAGGCAGCTTTCAGTTCAAAATCTATGTAAATGTTGTGGTTAGAAAAGAGAAAGTAAAACCTCATAAGTGATCCAACCTGTCAATCAAAGGCAAAATGCTTATAATCTTGCAGTTAAGAACATAAGAATAACTTGAAAGACATTCAATGAGAAGGGAAAGAAACAAATAAAACTCCTGGCTCATGGGTAAGTGATCCAACCTGTCAATCAAACCACGTCAAAGGGCCAGGCACCAGATGCTACTCTTTCAATGTTAAAGGGGAAACTCCCCATTGAAACTTAATCGTTGTTGTCCATCTAAGTACGTCACAATGCTATGAGAGAAAGCAAGAGGCTCTCCTTGGTAAAACTGACAGGTCCTTTCTGTAAGAGCATTTTAAATTCTGTCTATGCAAACAGAAAGAACATGTATGCACATTGCGCCTGATTCAGCTAAACAAAATAAGTGACAGCCATTCGCTGATATATTCTCCAGGGCATTGCCTTGACCAATCAGGGTCAAGCTGCCTATCTTAATTTTCAAACAATGCTTGGAAATTAACCATCAGTCACCATCAACTGATGCATTCTCCATGGCAATACCTATATCAATCAGCATTCACTTACCAACCATTCAATATTCTCTCATGCAGTATAAATTTCCCCTTATATTGGTATTTTTGTGAAGTGTCCTGATGAGTGCAAGATGAAAAGCTTCGACAAAATGACTCTTTTTTTAGCAGTCAAGATGGTGGAGTTCTTCAGGGGAGTATCCTCAGCCCAACCATCTTCATCAATGACCTTCCTTCCATCAAACGGTCAGAAGTGAGGAATGTTCGCTGATAATTGCACAATGTTCAGCACCATTCATGACTCCTCAGATACTGAAGCAGCCCATGTCCAAATGCAGCAAGTCCTACAATGTACAAGTCAGGAGTGTGATGGAATACCCTCCACTGCCAGGATGGGTGCAGTTCCAATATCATTCTGCAAGCTCAACACAATGGGGGACAAAGCAGCCCATCTGACTGGCAGCCCATCCACCACCTTAAACGTGCATTCCCTCCCCAATTGATGCACATTGGCAGCAGTATGTACCCCATCTACAAGATGCACTGCAGCGGCTCACCAAGGTTTCTTCAACAGCACCTTCCAAACTCACAACCACTACCATCTAGGAGGATAAGAGCAGCAGATACCTGGGAACACCATTACCTGGATGTTCCGCTCTAAGTTACTCACCATCCTAACTTGAAAATCCATATCTGTTCTTTCGCTGTCACTGGGTCAAAATCCTGGAATTCCCTCTCTAACAGCACTGTGGTTGTTCCTACACATCAGAGACTGCAGCGGTTCAAGAAGGCAGCTCACCATCAACTTCACAAGGGCAATTCGAGATGGGCAATAAATGCTGGCCCAGCCAGTGACACCCACATCCTGTGAAAAATAAAAAAGCCTCCTGAATGATCTAGTTTAATTTGAAGATTGAACCATCTCGTTCCAGGTACTCCACAAGCAGGAATACATTCTTGTATTTACCTCATCCAATCACAGAATCAGTTATAGATTTGTTATGCTGTATAGTTTTAAGGAGATATTTATAAATTTGTGTGACACAGACTGGGTCACAATATTGGGTTTATAGCTAATGTTTCCATGTAGTCCCAGCTTTACCTGTTTTCTTTCAAATAATTTATTTTCCTTGTTAAGTTCTGGATGTATGTTTAATTGAAACATAAAAATAATTTTACAATGAACTTCTCATTATTACATGTTCATCCTGGCATAACACAGAATTCAATTGTCTCTGGTCTAAGCAATAAATGAGCAATATGTACCTCTCCATTCATAAACCTTTATTCATATAGCATATACAGCATAAATATTTAATTATGGAACAAAACAACCAGCAAACATTCACTGTTTAATACTATAAATGCTGTCATTGACATCAAGTTGCATATCACAAAACAGTACACAAAGATACAAAGAAAACATATTAAATGACAATGAGCTAGCAAGAATTTTCAATCGAGTTTCAAGTGGGCAATGGCTGCCTGACAGACAGTGAGAGGAATGGATATTTTACTGATTTATACGGGGGGGGGGGGATATTTTAATGATACATCGAGGCTGTGATATATTACCCAATGATGTGACAAGTTACTGAGGGTATGAAAAGTAAAGTAAAGTTTATTTATTCATCACAAGTAGGCTTACATTAACACTGCAATGAAGTTACTGTGAAAATCCCCTAGTTGCCACACTCCAGTGCTTGTTCAAGTAGACTGAGGGAGAATTTAGCATGGCCAATGCACCTAACCAGCACATCTTTCAGACTGTGGGAGGAAATCAGAATACCCGACGGAAACCCACGCAGGCACGGGGAGAACGTGCAGACTCCGCACAAACAGTGACCCAAGCCAGGCATCAAACACGGGTTCCTGGCGCTGTGAAGCAGCAGTGCTAACCACTGTGCCACCGTGCCACCCATGATATGTTATTGAGGGTGCAATATATTATTGAGGGTATGATATATTACTGAGGATGTGATATATCACTGAGGTTGTGATATATTACTGAGGGTGTGTTATATTACTGAGGGCATGGTACATTATTAAGGATGTGATATATTACTGAGGGTATGATATATTACTGAGAGTGTGATATATTACTGAAGGTGCGATATATTACTGAAGATATGATATATTACTGAGGGTATGGTGCATTACCAAGGATGTGATGCAGGGTGTGATATATTGAGATTGAGGGTGTGATATATTACTGAGGGTGTGGTATATTGCTGAGGGTCTGGTACATTACCAAGGTTGTGATATATTACTGAGGGTATGAGAGATTACTGAGGGTGCAATCTATTACTGAGGGTGTAATATAATACTGAGGATATGGTGCATTACCAAGGATGTGGTACATTACTGAGGGTGTGATATATTACTGAAGGTTTGATATATTATTGAGGATGTGATATATTACTGAGGGTACGATGCATTACTGAGGGTGAGATATATTACTGAGAGAATGGTGCATTACCAAGGGTGTGACATATTATCGGGGGTATGATATATCATTGAGGGTATGATATATTACTGAGGGTGTGATATATTACTGAAGGTGTAATATATTACCAAGAATGTGATATATTACCGAGGGTGTGGTATATTACTAAGGGTGTGGTATATTACTAAGGGTGTGGTATATTACAAAGGGTGTGATATATTGCTGAGGTTGTAATACATTACTGAGGGTGTGATATATTACTGCAGGTGTGATATATTACTGAGGGTGTGATATATTACTGAGGATGTAATACATTACTGTGGGTGTGATATAATACTGAGGGTGTGTTATATTAGCAAGGATGTGATATATTACTGAGGGTGTGATAAATTGCTGAAGGTGTGATATATTACTAAAGATGTGTTAATTTAGCAAGGATGTGATATATTACTGAGATTGTGATATATTACTCAGGGTATGATATATTACTATGGGTGTGATATATTACTGAGGGTGTGATATAGTACTGAGGGTGGGATATATTGGCATGGATGTGATATACTACTGAGGATGTGATATATTACAGATGCTGTGATATATTGCTAAGGGTATGATATACTACTGAGAGTGTGATATAGTGGTGAGAGTGTATTATATTACTGTGGGTGTGATGTATTGCTGAAGGTGTGATATATTGAGATAAACAGGAGAAGAACATCCAGCAGAGGCAGCAGAGAGACTTCACCGAGGAGCATTCTGGGAAAAGTCAGCATAGTCACCTTGGCTATATAGTGGGTAGCAGAAGAACTGGTGTCAAGGAGCGGTTAAGCCCAAGACACTACATTTATGTTTCCTTCCCTCCTTCCTCCTCTAATCAAAAAAAAGGGCACTGTGAGAAGGACAAGCAAGGTAAAAGCAAGGTGTGGTCTTGCCCTGCTGCAGTAGTAGAAGACACCAGGGAAAGAGCTGATTGGTAAGTCGAAAGGTTGGATAAGTATTTAATAATTTTATCACTTGTAGTCTCAGAGGAAATTTCTGTGGTTTATAATTTGTAAAGGTTATATTCGGTAGTAATGAGGAGCAGGAAAGAAGGGCCCTAGAGAATTGGATATAATCTGAAACAAAACATCTTTCAAAAGTTTAATTTAAAGGGATAAGACATGACAAGAGAGCTCCAAGCCGTGGTCTGCTCTTCGTGCTTCATGTGGGAGGCCGGGAACATTTCCAGTGCCCAGGCCAGCTCCTGGAGCTGGAGCAGTGGTTGGGGACACTGTGGAACATCGGTGAGGCAGAGAGTATCATGGATAGCACATATAGAGAGGTGGTCACACTGCAGGCTCAGACTCCACACGCAGGAAGGGAATGGTTGACCACCCAGAGCAAGAGAGCTAGGCAGACAGTGCAGGAATCTCCTGTGGCTTTTCCCCTGCAAAACAGATATACCATTTTGGATACTGTTGAGGAGAATGGCCTTTCAGGGGAAAACAGCAACAGCCAAATCCGTTACACCATGGTTGGTTCTGCTGCAGAGGGGAGGAATAAAAAGTGTGGGAATGCAATAGTTATAGGAGATTCAATTGTAAGGGGAATAGATAGTCATTTCTGTGGCCGCAAATGAGACTTCAGGATGGTACGTTGCTTCCCTGGTGCTAGGGTCAAGGATGTCACGGAGCGGCTGCAGAAAATTCTGAAGGGGGATGGCGAACAGCCATTGGTCGTAGTACACGTTGGTACAAACGACATAGGTCAAAAATGGATGAGATCCTAAAGCAGAATATAGGAAGCTAGGAAGCAAGCTGAAAAGTAGCACCTCAAAGGTAGTGATCTCAGGATTACTACCTATGCCATGTGCTAGTCAGAGTAGACCAGCAGAATACATAGGATGAATATGTGGCTGAAAGGTTGGTGTGAGAGGGAAAGTTTCCTAGGGCATTGGGACCGGTTCTGGGGGAGATGGGACCCGTACAAACTGGAGGGGCTACACCTGGGCAGGATCGGGACTGATGTTCTTGGGGAGGGTACTTCTTAAAGTGGCTGCGGAAGGTTTACACTAATATGGCAGAGGATGCGAACATTTGCAAAGATTCAAACAAGGGGGAATTAAGAACAAGAGGAAAAGACAGTAAGAAGAATAAGGAAAGTTATAGGCAGGGAAATCAAGGGCCAGAGTCTGATAAGGACCGAGTAAAAAATAGTAGGAAAGGGAAAAGAAATGTTAGAAGTGCCCACCTTAAGGTTTTGTGCTTGAATGCTTGGAGCATTCAAAACAAAATCAATTAATTAGTTGCACAGATAGATGTAAAGGGGTATGATATAGTTGGCATTATGGAGACTTGGCTCCAAGGTGACCAAGGATGGGAACTAAACATTGAGGGCTATTCAGTGTTTAGGAAAGACAGACAGAAAGAAAAAGGTGGTGGAGTTGCATTGTTGATTAATGATGAAATTGATACAATATTGAGGAAAGATATTAGCATAGATGATGTAGAATTTGTATGGGTCGAGTTAAGAAACAACAAGGGCAAAAACATTGGTAGGGGTGGTATACAGACCAGTAAACTGTAGTGGTAATGTAGGAAAACACATTAGACAGGAAATCAGAGATGCATGTAATCTGTGATTATGGGCGACTTTAATCTGCATACAGATTGGGAGAGTCAGATTAGTCACAGCACAATAGAAGAGGATTTTCTGGAGTGTATGTGGGATGGTTTTCTGGAGCAATACTTTAAGGAACCAACAAGGGAGCAGGCCATCTTGGACTGGGTGTTGCACAATGAGAAAGGATCAGTTGGCAAACTAGTTGTGAGAGAACTCTTGGGGACAAGTGACCATAATATGGTAGAATTCTTTGTCAAGGTGGATAGTGGTATAATTGATTCTGAGGCAAGGGTCCTGAATATCAACAAATGTAACTATGATGGTATGAGGTATGAATTGGCCATGATGGACTGGGAAACATTACTGAAAGGAAAGGCAGTGGATAGGCAATGGCAAACATTTAAAGAATGAATAGGTGAACTCCAGAAGTTGATATTCCTGTTTGGTGCAAGAGTGGTAAGGGAATTGTGGCTAAACCATGGATTACAAAGGAAATTAGAGATAGTATTAAATTCAAGAAAGAAACATACAAATTGGCAAGAAAAAGCAATAGGCCTGAGGATTGGGAGCAGTTTAAAATTCAGTAAAGGAGGACCAAGGGATTGATTAAGAAGGGAAAAATAGAGTAAGCTGGCAGCGAACATAAAAACTGACTGTAAAAGTTTCTATAGGTGCGCAAAGAGAAAAAGATTAACAAAAACAAATGTAGGGCCCTGACAGTCAGAAACAGAGGGATTCATAACGGGGAATAAAAAAATGGCTGAGGAATGAAATTTGTATTTTGCTTCAGTCTTCACAAAGGAAGAAAGGAATAATATTCAGGAAGTGTTGAGAGAAGCATATTTTAGTGAGGAGCTGAAGGAAATCAGCATTAGTAGAGGCATGGTTTTGGGGAAATTGATGGGATTGAAGGTGGATAAATCTCCAGGTCCTGATATTCTTCATCCCAGAGTATTTAAGGAATTGGCCCTGGAAATAGTAGATCCATTGTTGGCTATTTTCCAAAATTCTTTGGACTCTGGATAGTTCCTACATATTGGAGGGTAGCTAATATAAACTCGCTATTCAAAAAGGGAAGTGGAGAGAAAACAGGAACTATAGACCAATGAGCCTAACGTCGGTACTGGGTAAGTTGCTAGAGTCTATTATCAAGTATTTCATAACGTGGCAGTGGTATAATCAGACAAAGTCAGCATGGATTTACAAAAGGGAAATCATGCTTGACAAATCTACTGGAATTCTTTAAGGATGTAACTAGTAGAGTTGACCAAGGAGAACGAGTGGATGTCGTTTATTTTGACTTTCAGAAGGCTTTTGACAAGGTCTCACATAACAGACTACTATGTAAAGTTAAAACGCATGGGATTGTCTTGAGATGGATAGAAAGCTGGTTAGCAGATAGGAAGCAAAGTATTGGCATAAATGAGTCTTTTTCTGATTGGCAGTCAGAATCCCTGATTGACTAGTGGGGTTCTGCAGGGATCTGTGCTCGGACCCCAACTGTTCACATTATATATTAATGATTTGGAAGAGGGAACTGAATGTATTCTTTCCAAATTTGCAGATGATACAAAGTTGGGTGGGAGGGTAAACTGTGAGGAGGATGCAGAGATGTTTCAGTGTGATTTGGACAGGCTGAGTGTGCATGGCAGATGCAGTATAATGTGGATAAATGTAAGGTTATCCACTTTGGTAGCAATAATAGGAAGACAGATTATTATTTGAATGGGTGTAAATTGAGAGAGTGGATACTCAACGAGACCTTGGAGTCCTCATGCATCAGTCGCTTAAAGTAAGCGTGCAGGTACAGCAGGCAGTAAAGAAGGCAAATGGAATGTTGGCCTTCATAGCGAGAGGATTTGAGTATAGGGACAGGGATTTTTACTGCAATTGTATAGGACATTGGTGAGGTCACACCTGGAGTTTTGTGTGCAGTTTTGGTGTCCTTATCTGAGGAAGGATGTCCTTGCTATAGAGGGAGTACAGCAAAGGTTTACCACGCTGATTCCTGGGATCGCAGGTCTGTCATATGAGGAGAGATCAAGTTGGTTAGGATTATATTCACTGGAGCTTAGAAGAGTGAGAAGGGATCTCATAGAAATTTATAAAATTCTAACAGGGTTAGACAGGGTAGATTCAGAAAGAATGTTCCCAATTGTGGGGGAGTTCAGAACTAGGGGTCATAGTTTGAGGATAAGGGGTAAACCTTTTAGAAGTCAGGTGAGGGAAAATTCTTCACCCAGAGGGTGGTGAATGTGTGGAATTCACTACCACCGAATGCAGTTCAGGCCAAATCTTTGTCTGATTTCAAGAAGCAATTCGATATATCTCTTGGGGTTAAAGGGATCAAGGGATATGGAGGGAAGGGGGGATTGGGATATTGAATTCAATGATCAACCATGATTAAAAGGAATGGCAAAGCAGTTTAGAAGGGCTGAATGACCTACTCCTGCTTCTAGTTTCTATGTTTCTATAATACTGAAGGTGTGACATATTAGCAAGAATGTGATATATAACTGAAAGTGTGATATATTGCTGAAGGTGTGATTTATTACTATGGGTGTAATATATTAATGAGGGTGTGATATATTACCGAGGGTGTGTTATATTACTGAGGGTGTGATATATTAGCAAGGATGTGATACATTACTGAGCATCTGAGATATTACTGAAGTATGGTATATTACTAAGGATGTGATATATTATAGAGTTTGTGATATAATACAGAGATTGTGATATATAACTGAGGTGTGATTCATTACTGAGGATGTGATATATTAGCAAGGATGTGAGATATTACTGAGGGTATGATATATTACTAAGGATGTGATGTATTAGTGAAGATGTGATATATTACCAAGGGTGTGGCATATTACTAAAGGTATGGTATATTACCAAAGATGCAATATATTTTTAAGGGTGTGTTGTCTTACTAAGGATGTGATATATTGCAGAGTTTGTGATATCTTACAGAGATTGTGATATATTACTGAGCTCTGATGTATTACTAAATTTGCGATATATTACTGAGGGAGTGGTATATTACCAAGAATAGGATATATTGCTGAGGGTGTGATATATTACTAATTGTGTGATATATTACTGAGGATGTGATATATTACTGAGGATGTGATATATTACTAAGTTTGTGATATATTATTGAGGGTGTGATATATTATAAGGGGTGTGATATATTAGTAAGGGTGAGATATATACGATGGGTGTGATATATTATTGAGGGTGTGATAAATTACTGAGAGTGTGATATTTTGCAGATAATCAGATAAATTACCAAGGGAGGGAAATATGAGCAGTGCCTGAAACCCGACCAAGAGCAGGATTTTTTACCAAGATGGAGGTTCCGAAGACCTGGAAAGGTCAGCACCTTACATTGCAGAGGGTAACATTGCTGCCAAACACTCCAAAACGGAGTTTTATGTTGCTGAGGGTGACATTACCAATTGAGTTTTACATCGCTGAGGATGACATTACCAATGGAGTTTACATATGCTCAGGTGACATTACCAGTGGAGTATACATTACTGAGGGTAGCATTAACAATGGAGTTTTACATTGCTGAGAGTAGCATTAGCAATGGAGTTTTACATTGCTGAGGCAACATTACCAATGGAATTTACATTGCCGAGGGTAAAATTACGAAAGGAGTTTATATTGCAGAGGGGAACATTTCCAATAGAGTTTACATTGCCGAGCGTAAAATTACCAAAGCAGTTTACGTTGCTGTGGGTGACATTAACAATGGAGTTTGACATTGCTGAGGTAACATTACGAATGGAATTTACATTGCCGAGGGTAAAATTACGAAAGGAGTTTACGATGCTGTGGGTGACATTACTCATGGAGTTTTACATTGCTGAGGGTGACATTAACAATGGAGGTTCACTTTGCTCTGGGTAACATTACCAATGGAGGTTTACAATTCTGAGGGTGACATTACCAATGGAGTTTGACATTGCTGAGGAATAACATTAACAATGGAGGTTTTACATTGTTGAGGGTGACATTACCAATCGGGTTTTACAATGCTGAGGGTTGCATTACCAAAGGATTTTTACATCGCTGAGGGTTACATTATAAATGGAATTTACATTGCTGAGGGTGACATTACCAATAGAGTTATACATTGCCGAGAGTGACATTATCAAATGGTGTTTGACATTCCTGAGAGTGACATTACCAATGGACTTTATATTCCTGAGAGTGACATTACCAATAGAGTTATACATTGCCGAGAGTGACATTATCAAATGGTGTTTGACATTCCTGAGAGTGACATTACCAATGGACTTTATATTCCTGAGAGTGACATTACCAATAGAGTTATACATTGCCGAGAGTGACATTATCAAATGGTGTTTGACATTCCTGAGGGTGACATTACCAATGGACTTTATATTGCTCAGGGCAGCAGTACCAATGGAGTTTTACCTTGCTGAGGGTAACATTACCGGTGGGGTTTATATTTGTTGAGGGTAACATTACCAATGGGGTTTTACAGTGCTGAAGGAAACATTATAAATGGCGTTTACATTGCTGAGAATGACATTATCACTTGCGATTAGATCGCTGAGGGTAACATTACCAATGGAGTTTACATTGCTGAGAGTAACATTGCCAATGGGGATTTACTATGCTGAGGGTGACATTACCAATGGAGTTTTACATTGTTGAGGGTAGCATTACCAGTGGAGTTTATATTTGCTGAGGGGAACATTACCAATAGAGTTTTACATTGCTGAGGGTGACATTATAAATGGAGCTTACATTGCTGAGGGTGACATTATCAAATGGAGTTTGACACTCCTGAGGGTGACATTACCAGTGGAGTTTGCATTGTTGCGCATACCATTATCAATGGAGCTTTACATTGCTGAGGGTGGCATTAGCAATGGAGTTTACATTGCTGAGGGTAACATTATCAATGGAGTTTACATTGCTCAGGGTGATATTACCAATGGAGTTTAACATTGCTGAGGGTGACATTACCAATGAAGCTTTACTTTGCTCTGGATAACATTATCGATGGAGTTTTACAATTCTGAGGGTAACAATACCAATGGAGTTTTACACTGCTGAGTGTAGAAGTACAAATAGAGCTTTACATTGCTGAGGGTAAAATTACCAATGGATTTTTACATTGCTGGGGGTAAGATCACCAATAGAGTTTTACATTGCTGAGGGTAACATTACCAATGGATTTTTACATTGCTGAGGGTAACATTACCAATGGAGGGTCTGATTTTACCATTTTGATTCTAAGTGCTGAATCTCGGCGCAATTCAGATCCGACTCGGAAATCTGCTTTCAGGTGCACTTGACTTGAAAAAAAAACTGAGTCTGAATTGCGCTGTGGGCGGGGCTTAGCGCGCCTGAAACGATCGGAGCTCTGAACTGCGCATGCGCAGTTAGAAAAAAATTTAAAATCGCGCTCCTGTCACATCGCTCCCGGGTTGGATAATGCCTCCCCCTAGGCCCCACAGACATTGCCCCACCCCCACAACATTACAGACCCACCTATCCCCCCACCCTCTGCCACCCAGAACAATCGCGGCCCCCTCCCCCTTTCCCCTCCACCGATCTCAGGCAGAGTGGCAGCAGACCCCCCCTTTCCCCCACTGATCTCACGCAGAGAGATCCACCCTCTCCCCTCCACCCTATAGATATTAGGCAGAGTGATCCCCCTCACCTCCACCCCGGATGCTCCCGCACAAGCCCCCATCTCCTCTGGACTCTGATGGCTGTGTGACACCTCCCTCTCTCTCCCCTGTCGCTAATCATTGAGGCACTCATCCACCACCACCATTCCCACCGTCCCCCCACACCACCCCCATCACCACCACCCCCCCCACCCCCCCAACCCCCCACCCTCCAGCAGCACACCTGCCAGTGCTCACTTGCTTTCCCCTCAATGCTAGTAAGCAAACTGCATGGAACTTGCTGGAATGCTCTGTCAAACTGCCTGCAGCTGATCTGCCTTAACAAGGGGCAGCTCCATAAAAAGAATGGACAGGCAGTGCAGGGGGAAAATGAGCTCACGACCATCTCCCCAATTTTCTGAGGATGACCTGGGGAGGCTGCTGATGCAGCAGAGGCGAGGCGGGACACCCTCTTCCCCCCTGGAGGACGCAGACCCAGGGGGGCTGATAGCAATGCGGCCTGGGAGGAAGTCGCCACCTCGGTCAGTGCCAGGGCACTGGTCCCCCCGAACCGCGAAGCAGTGCCGGAAAAAACTCAACGACCTCATCGTGCAGCAAGGATGAATGTTCCCCCATATCTCCCACAGATCCTCCCATTCCCAGCACCCAGCATTCCTCCAGCTCCTGACCCCCAAGCACCTCCGTCCTTTCCCCCCAATGAGCCCCACTGTGTTTGCCCTCTAAGGGTCACCACCTGATTCTCTGCATGAGTCACGCCACCATTTATTTCATGGCTCCTTCTGTCTCCACAGAAGAAGACCGAGCACAGCATCCGTGAGAGGGCGAAGACAGGGGGTGGTGAGCCAGACCTCCGGGTCCTCACCCCCTTCGAGGAGCAGGCACTGGAGCTCTCCAGAGAAGGGGAGACGCAGGCTGTCAGCGACAGCATGGTCGGGCTGCCGTCCAGACGTGAGCACCTGTCATTCCTACACTCACTTTGAGGCAACTTCTTGGGGGCACGGGTTTTGGGTGCAAGGGGCAAGGTTAAAGGAGATGTACGAGGCATGTTTATTTGCATAGAGAGGGTGCCTGGAACTCACTGCCGGGGGAGGTCGTGGATACAGACACGATAGGGACATTTAAGGGGCATCTCTACAGCTATCTGAATGGGATGGGAATAGAGGCATATGGCCCCCGGAAGGGTAGGGGCAAACCTGGTCGCTACAGGGTTGGGGCCGAAGGGCCTGTTCCTGTGATGTAATTTTCTGGGCTCTTTGTTCTATGTTCAATGGAGACATGTGATTCATATGTTTGGCATCCCAGATTCCTCTCCCTCCCTTGCACTTAACCTTGTGTCCTGTGTTTCAGGGACAGATCCTGATGCCCCAGGGCCTTCTGGACCGCAGGCCCTGGTTACAGCTCCCATCCATCCTGGGAACGACAGCTCGGACGAGTCCTCGGAGGATATGGGTGAAGGGACCTCCGAGGGTGGCACCGTTTATCCGTCAGCTTCTACCTCACAACTCACCATCGCAGAAACTGACACGTCGTGGGTCCAGTTAGTGTTGAGGCTTCTGTGTCACAATCTGGTGAGCACGACACATCTGCTGATGTACATCGGGTGGAGGAGGGAACGTCCGAGGCCTCTGGCATGCGGGAGCCTGCCGGAGGCGAGGACTCAGCTGGCCCCAGGCTACATGCTGGACCTCAGAGATCACTTCTCCTTCAGCTGCTGGAGATGCAGCAACAGAGCCAGGGAATGCAGGAAGAGCTGACAGCAACACTGGACCAACTGCGAGGCTGTTGGGAGGAGTCCCAAGGCTTTCAGGTGGACCAGCTATTACCTGTCTTGCATGGTTCCCAGGCCAACACTGCAAGGGTGGCGTCTGCAGTGGAAAGCCTGGGACAGGGGTTCCTCACCATGAATGACAGGCTCCAAGCAATGGCCGAGTCACAGCAGGCCACAGCTGAGGGACTGAGCAGGCTTCTCGAGATTCTGTGGCCCATGGCTGAGAGGCTCGAGAGCTTGCAGGAGACCCAGCGGGACAGCACTGACACAACGGGCAATGGCAGCAACCCTTGAGAAGGTGGCCCAGTCTCAGAGAGCCATGGCTGAGGGCTTGCAGAGTGTGGGCCAATCCCAGAGGGCACTTGCTGCGGCCATTGAGAGATGGCCCACGACTCAAGTGGCCATCGCGGAGGGGTTGACCACCATGGGTAGGACGCAGGTGGTCCTCCAGGACTGGCAGTGCCAGGTGACACCGGAGCTTCTGGACCTCACTGCAGAAGCACCAGTGTCCCATGGAGTGACCCAGGGGCCAAAAGGGACCCCAAGGGAGGAGGAAGGGCTCGTGCCAGGAGACTGTGGCTATGGCAACACCTTCTGACTCCCCCCTTCCTGACACTGGGGCATCTCAGGGGCAGCGGGATTAAGAGGGTGTCATGAAAACATCCCAGACCCCTGGAAGCGGGCCAGGGCCCTCAAGGTCCAGGGCCTCCAGAGGACACCCGCCACGCCCATCACAGGCTACAGGGCGAAGTAGGCAGCTGACCCCCTCCACCTCCGATGTACATTCTGGGGAGTCACTGAGACGTAGTGGTAGCCATGTAAGGTTAGGAAGTTGTAGTTGCACTGAGATGCACAGGTGAAGGGCTGCACTCGTTAGAAAGATATGTAAGCACCTTAATGTTTTCTTTTCACAAGTTTTTATGTTCCAACAGCTTATCTGAACGCCGTTATTATAAATAAATGTTTTCTCCCAACAACCACCTGCGAACAAGTTGTCTCGAATATGATTCCTGCCCCATTGACGATCACCCGATGGATGCCTCATGGTGATATCAGTTGGAGTGTCCCCTCAATGCGGTGTCACTGAGAAAAGGAAGCCATTGGTCTCTCATACCCCATGAGCGATGAGCTCCCGTCCCCCACCCCACCCGTCCCAGGCCTTGTATGGGGGTTTCGGGTCCCTTATCCACTAGAGAGACGTAGGCCCAGGTGTCAGCGTGCATGTGGAGCTCAGGTAGGAGTCAGACTAGTTTGCACCAGGGCATCATCAGAATGGTGCTTAGTGAGTCGTCATCACCCTCCTGCCTGCCACAAAACTCACGAACACGGAGTACCCAGGCCCACGACTCTGGTGTGACAATGTGCAGGATAAATGGAAGGCATTTTGGGGGGTGGGGTGAGGGGGGGGGCGGGCGGGGGGTGGTGGAATGGAACCCACAATCACCATCCCCTAGCGGCTGAACTGCCTGGTTATCAGAGCCTCCCTTGCTGCCCTCGCATGCCTCAGCTGAGATGCCAGCCCTCCACCGCCTGGCTGGTGTTCCAAGGCGTTCTCTTCCTCCTCTTCCTCCTCCTCCTCTTCTTCCTCCTCCTCCTGCTGGGCATCCTCCCCAGTGACGGCCGGCTGGTCATCCTCCATGTCCTCTTCCTGCTCCAAGAGGTCACCTTGCTGCACAGCCAGATTGTGCAAGGCACAGCACACCACCACTGTGCGGAAGGAGATCAGGGGGCTGTCCTGGAGGGCCCCTCCAGATCGGTCCAAGCACTGGAATCGCATCTTGAGGAGCCCAATGCACCTCTCTACTGTCGCACGGGTGGCTACATGGGCCTCATTATAGCGGGTCTCCGCCTCAGTCACAGGACTCCGCACAGGCGTCATCAGTCATGTCCGAAGCAGGTAACCCATATCACCCAGGAGCCACCCCCGCAGCCTGGACTCCTCCTCAAATGCTTGCGGGATGTCCGAGCTCCTGACAATGAAGCTGTCATACACGCTGCCTGGATATCTGGTGCAGACGTGCATGATGGTCATATTGTGGTCACACACAATTTGTACATTCAGGGAGTGGAACCTCTTCCTATTAACAAACTGTCGTGGATTCTGTAGGGGGGCCCTGAGGGCGACATGGGTGCAGTCGACCGCCCCCTGCACATTCGGCATCCCTGCAATTGCAGCGAACCCTGCAGCCCGGGCTCCCTGATGGGCATGGTCCAGGTTAAATTTGATGTACTGCCCAGCCCGGGCAGACAGGGCTTCAGTGACCTGCTTGACACACGTGTGCACTGACGACTGGGAGATTCCACAGACATCTCCACTCGGGCTCTGGAAGGAGCCAGTCACATAGAAGTTCAGAGCGGCCGTCAATCTGACAGTCACCGAGAGTGGGTGCCACCTCTGCCTCTAGGTGTCCGGTCCTGCAACGGGTTGCACAGGTGTCGCATGGTATCCTTTCGCAGTCGGAGACGTCGGCGGCATACGGTGTCCGACATCTCCTCGAAGGACACTTTTGCTCGGAACTGCTGGGGTCTCTGCTCCCTCCTTCTCCGAAGCCCCCGCTCTGGGTGAATGGCGGCCACCTCCTGCCTCTGATGGTCGTCTCCCTCCGGTCCTGCAAGTGGTACGGCCCGGGCCTCCTGTGCCTCCAATTCTTCCTCCAGTTTCTCCTCCTCAGCTCCAGCAGCAACCAAAATACAGCAAGATCGATTGATTGCATTGCAAAAGCCATCTCGTCACTCCGAAAGGGAGGGGGGGGGGGGGCGGGGGTGGGGGGAGATGGAGATGAATAAATGTGGAAGTCATGCAACACTGCTTGCCCCTAGCACATCAACAATCACAGCCCCCCCCCCCCCCATGCCCTCCAATTCCCCGAGCCACATGCTCCCTACAATCACAGACCCCCCCATGCCCCCAATCCCCCCAGCCACATGCTCCCTACAATCACAGACCCCCCCATGCCCCCCAATCTCCCCAGCCACATGCTCCCCACAATCACAGCCCCCCCATGCCCCCAATCCCCCCAGCCACATGCTCCCTACAATCACAGCCCCCCCCCCATGCCCCCCATGCCCCCCATTCCCCCAGCCACATGCTCCCCACAATCACAGCTCCTGGTAAAGTTGAGAGGCTGCAGCAGTGCTATCTGCAAGGGCTTTGTGCTCATCCTTCAGCCTGAAGTGAGCTGAGTGCACTGGGACCCAGCAGCACTGCAAGACCCGAGGTCAGTGCTGAGACTCAGGTCCGTGCTGCAAGACAAACATCGGAGACCCTGCAGAGCAACAGACCCCCACCCCCCACATACTCACAGAGCCGCCACCGACCCGAGACAGAAAATGGCCGCAACAACAGGACACCCGTGAGTAGCAGAAAGCCATTGGACGCCATGCACTTACCTCCTCGCCAACCCGCACTGATGAAGCACCCGAATCAGACTTTTATTTAGCCTGTCTATTTCGCGCCGATTCTGGATTGGCGAACGCGGTGGTAAAGGGGGAAATGCTGATAAAGTTGGACGGGCAGCTCATTAATTCAATTGAAATGCATGCAAATGCATTTAAATCGCCGTTGCACCCGTTTCGGGTGCGAATCAGACCGCGGCCATCCCCGGGCCTCGATAAAGTGGCCACCTGCGTGGACGCGGGCGCAGATCGCGTTAATGGCCTCATGCCTGACTTTACCACGTTTCGCAGCTCAAAAATGGGCACGAGGCAATGGTGAAATCAGGCCCGGAGTTTACATTGCTGAGGGTGACA
Source organism: Mustelus asterias (assembly GCF_964213995.1). Taxonomy (NCBI): domain Eukaryota; kingdom Metazoa; phylum Chordata; class Chondrichthyes; order Carcharhiniformes; family Triakidae; genus Mustelus; species Mustelus asterias. Next base: position 92,889,475 of record NC_135803.1, on the reverse strand, counting down.
TTACCAAAGGAGTTTTACATTGCTGAGGGTGACATTACCAATGGAGTTTTACATTGCTGAGGGTGACATTACCAATGGAGTTTACATTGCTGAGGGTGACATTACCAATGGAGTTTTACATTGCTGAGGGTGACATTACCAATGGAGTTTACATTGCTGAGGGTGACATTACCAATGGAGTTTTACATTGCTGAGGGTGACATTACCAATGGAGTTTACATTGCTGAGGGTGACATTACCAATGGAGTTTTACATTGCTGAGGGTGACATTACCAAAGGAGTTTTACATTGCTGAGGGTGACATTACCAAAGGAGTTTACATTGCTGAGGGTGACATTACCAAAGGAGTTTTACATTGCTGAGGGTGACATTACCAATGGAGTTTTACATTGCTGAGGGTGACATTACCAATGGAGTTTACATTGCTGAGGGTGACATTACCAATGGAGTTTTACATTGCTGAGGGTGACATTACCAATGGAGTTTACATTGCTGAGGGTGACATTACCAATGGAGTTTTACATTGCTGAGGGTGACATTACCAATGGAGTTTACATTGCTGAGGGCGACATTACCAATGGAGTTTTACATTGCTGAGGGTGACATTACCAATGGAGTTTTACATTGCTGAGGGTGACATTATCAATGGAGTTTTACATTGCTGAGGGTGACATTACCAATGGAGTTTTACATTGCTGAGGGCGACATTACCAATGGAGTTTTACATTGCTGAGGGCGACATTACCAATGGAGTTTTACATTGCTGAGGGTGACATTATCAATGGAGTTTTACATTGCTGAGGGTGACATTACCAATGGAGTTTTACTTTGCTGAGGGTGACATTACCAAAGGAGTTTTACATTGCTGAGGGTGACATTACCAATGGAGTTTACATTGCTGAGGGTGACATTACCAAAGGAGTTTACATTGCTGAGGGTGACATTACCAATGGAGTTTTACATTGCTGAGGGCGACATTACCAATGGAGTTTTACATTGCTGAGGGTGACATTACCAATGGAGTTTTACATTGCTGAGGGCGACATTACCAATGGAGTTTTACATTGCTGAGGGCGACATTACCAATGGAGTTTTACATTGCTGAGGGTGACATTACCAATGGAGTTTTACATTGCTGAGGGTGACATTACCAATGGAGTTTTACATTGCTGAGGGCGACATTACCAATGGAGTTTTAAATTGCTGAGGGTGACAATAACAATGGGGTTTGCATTGCCTAAGGTAGAAATACCAATGGAGTTTACATCGCTGAGGGTGATATTACCAATGGAATTTACATATGCTCAGGTGATATTACCAATGGAGTTTTACATTGCAGAGGGGAACATTTCCAATGGAGTTTACATTGCCGAGGGTAAAATTACCAACGGAGTTTATGTTGCTGTGGGTGACATTACTCATGGAGTTTACATTACTGAGGATGATATTATCAATGGAGTTTTAAATTGCTGAGGGTGATTTTACCAGTGGAGTTTTACATTGCTGCAGGTGATATTACCAATGGAGTTTTACATTGCTGAGGGTGATTTTACCAGTGGAGTTTTACATTGCTGCAGGTGATATTACCAATGGAGTTTTACATTGCTGAGGGTGACATTACCAGTGGAGTTTTACATTACTGAGGGCAACATTATCCATGAAGTTTTAACGTTGCTGAGGGTAGCATTACAAATGGAGATTTACATTGCTGAGGGTGACAATATCAATGGAGTTTACATTGCTGAGGGTAAAATTTCTGAGGCTGACATTACTAATGGAGTTTACGTTGCTCAGGGAAGCATTACCAATGGAGTTTACATTGCTAAGAGCAACAGGACCAATGGAGTTTTACATTCCTGCGGGTGACATTACCAGTGGAGTTTTAGGTTGCTGAGGGCGACATTACCAATGGAGTTTACATTGATGAGGGTAACATTATAAATAGCGTTTTCATTGCTGAGGGAGACATTACCAATGTAATTTTACATTGCTGATGGTGGAATTATCAATGGAGTTTTACATTGCTGAGGGTGACATTACCAATGGAGCTTTACATTGCTGAGGGTGACATTACCAATCGAGCTTTACATTTCCGTGGTTAACACTACCAATTAAATTTTACATCGCTGAGAGTGACATTACCAAGTGGAGATTTACAATGCTGAGGGTGACATTCCCAGTGGAGCTTACATTGCTCAGGGAAGCAGTACCAATGGAGTTTTACATTGTTGAGGGTGACATTACCAATCGAGCTTTACATTTCCATGGGCAACACTACCAATTAAGCTTTACATCGTTGAGAGTGACATTAACAAGTGGAGATTTACATTGCTGAGCATGACATACCCAGTGGAGCTTACGTTGCTGAGGGTATCATTGCCAATGCAGATTGACATTGCTGAGGGTGACATTACCAATGGTGATTTACATTGCTGAGGGTGACATTACCAATGGAGTTTTGCATTGCTAAGGATAACATGACCAATGGAGTTTTAGATTGCTGCGGATGTCATTACCAGTGCAGTTTTAGGTTGCTGAGGGTGACATTATCAATGCAGTTTACATTGCTCAGGGTAACATTACAAATGGAGTTTTAAATTTCTGAGGGTGTCATTACCAATGGAGTTTTACATTGCTGAGGGTGACATTACCAGTCGAGCTTACTTTGCTGAGGGTGACATTACCAATGGAGGTTTACATTGCTGAGGGTGACTTTATCAAAGGAGTTTTACATTGCTCAGGGTAGTATTATCAATCGAATTTACATTGCTGAGGGTGTCATTACCAATGGAGTTTATATTTGCTGAGGGTCACATTACCAATGGAGTTTACATTGGTGAAGGTAACATGACCAAGGGAGATTTACGTTGCTGAGGGTGACACTACCAATGGAGTTTTACATTGCTCAGGCTGACATTACTTCTGGAGTTTTTCACTGCTGAGGGCAACATTCCACATGGAGTTTATATTGCAGAGGGTGTCATTACCAATGGAGTTTTACATTGCTGAGGGTGACATTACTAATGGGAGCTTTACTTTGCTCTGGGTAACATTACCGATGGAGTTTTACAATTCTGAGGTTGATATTACCAATGGAGTTTGACATTGCTGAGGGTAACATTAACAATGCAGTTTTACATTGCTGAGGGTGACATTACAAATGGAGATCTGAGGTAACAATATCAATGGAGTTGCTGAGCGTAAAATTACCAATAGAGCTTTACATCGCTGAGGGTAAAATTACCAAGGATTTTTAAATTGCTGAGGGTAAGATCACCAATGGAGTTTTACATTGATGAGAGTATCATGACCAATGGAGTTTCACATTGCTGAGGGTAACATTACCAGTGGAGTGTACATTGATGAGGGTTACATTACCAGTGGAGTGTACATTGATGAGGGTTACATGATCCATGAAGTTTTACATTGCTGAGGGTTGCATTGCCAATGGAGATTTACATTGCTGAGGGTGACATTACCAATGGAGTTTTCATTGCAGCGGGTAACATTACCAATGGGGTTTTCCATTGATGAGCGTGACATTAGCAATGGAGTTTTACACTGCTGAGGGAGACATTCCCAATGGAGTTTATCATGCTGAGGGTCACATTACCAAAGGAGTTTTACACTGCTGAGGGTAACATTATAAATGGAGTTTACATTGCTGAGGAAGACATTACCAATGGAGTTTTACATTGCTGAGTGTGATATTACCACTGGGGTATTACATTGCTGAAGGTGACATTATAAATGGAGTTTTACGTTGCTGAGGGTTGCGTTATAAATCGAGTTTTGATTGCTGCGGGTGACATTATCAATGGAGTTTTACATTGCTGAGGGTAACATTATCAGTGGAGTTTACAATTCTGAGGGTGATATTACCAATGGAGTTTACATTGCTCAGCGTAGCATTACCAGTGGACTTTTAAATTGCTGAGGATGACATTACCAATGGAGTTTTACATTGCTGAGGGTAACATTATAAATGGTGTTTACATTGCTGACGGAGACATTGCCAATGGAATTTTACATAGCTGATGGTGACATTACCAATGGAGTTTACACTCCGGAGGGTGTCCTTACCAAAGGAGTTTTACATTGCTGAGGGTAACGTTACCAAACGAAATTTATGTTGCTGAACATGACATGACCAATTGAATTTTACATTGCCGAGTGTGACATTACCAATGGAGTTTACATTGCTGCGGGTAACATTGCCAATGGAGACTTACACTGCTGAGGGTGACATTACCAATGGAGTTTACAAAGCTGAGGGTGACGTTACCAATTGTGTATGGACTGCTCGGTGTAGCATTACCAATGGAGTTTACAATTCTGAGGGTGACATTACCAAGGGAGTTTTACATTGCTGAGGGTAACGTTATCAGTGGAGTTTACAATTCTGAGGGTGATATTACCAATGGAGTTTTACATTGCTGAGGTAACACGATCAATGGAGTTTTACATTGCTGCGGGTGACATGAGCAGTGGAGTTTTAGGTTGCTGAGGGTGACATTACTAATGGAGTTTTACATTGCTAAGGATGACATTAACAAAGGCGTTTTACATTGCTGAGGATAACATTATAAATGGCGTTTACATTGCTGAGGGAGACATTACCAATGGAGTTTTAAATCACTGGGGGTAACATTACCAAACGAGATTTACATTGCTGAGTATGACAGTACCAAATGGAGTTTTAGATTGCTGAGGGTAACAATATCCGTGGAGTTTACATTGCTGCGGGTAACATTACCAATGGCATTTTGCATTGCTGAGGGTAACATTATCAATGGAGTTTACATTGCTGAGAGTAACATTGCCAATGGGGTTTTACATTGCTGAGGGGATTTTCCAATGGCGTTTACATTGCTGAGGGTAACATTATCAATGGAGTTTACATTGCTTAGGGTAACATGACCAATGGAGTTTTACATTGCTGAGGGTGACATTACCAGTGGAGTCTTAGGATGCTGAAGGTAACATTACCAAAGGAGTTTTACATTGCTGAGGGTAAGATTTCCAACGGAGATTTACATTGCTGAGGGTGACATTACCAATGGAGTTTTATATTGTTGAGGGTGACATTACTGTTGGAGTTTACAAAGCTGAGGATGACAATACCACTGGAATTTACATTGCTCAGCGTAGCATTAATAATAGCGTTTTACATTGTTGAGGGTGACATTACCAAAGGAGGTTTACATTGCTGAGGGTAACATTATAAATGGCGTTTGCATTGCTGATGGAGACATTACCAATGGAGTTAAATTCCTGAGGGCAACATTTCCAATGGAGTTTTAAATGCTGAGGGTAACATTACCAAATGAGATTCATGTTGCTGAGCATGACATTACCAATTGAGTTTTACATTGCTGAGGATGACATTACTAATGGAAATTACATTGCTGAGGGTAACACTGCCACTGGAGTTTACATTGCTGCGGGTAACATTACCAATGGAGTTTTAAATTGCTGAGGGTACCATTACCAAACGAGATTTGCATAACTGAGCGTGACATTACCAATGGAGTTTACATTGCTGAGGGCGGCATTACCAATGGAGTTTTGCATTGCTATGGTTAACATGAGCAATGGATTTTTACATTGCTGCAGGTGACATTACCAGTGGAGATTTAGGTTGCTGAGGGTGACATTATCAATGAAATTTACATTGCTGAGGGTAACATCACCAATGGAGTTTTACATTGCAGAGGGTCACATTACTAATGGAGTTTTACAATGCTGAGGGAGATATTACCAAAGGAATTTTACATCGCTGAGGGTAACATCGCCAATGGAGATTTACATTGCTGAGGGTGACATTAGCAAAGGAGTTTTATATTGCTGAGGGTAACATTGTAAATGAAGTTTACATTGCTGAGGAAGACATTACCAATGGAGATTTATATTTCTGAGGGTGACATTACCAACAGAGATTCACATTGCTGAGGGTGACATTAGTAAATGGAGTTTTACATTGTTGTGGGTGACATTACAAATAGAGTTTTGCATTGCTGAGGGAGATAATTCCAGTGGAGTTTTACATTGCGGAGGGTAGCATTACAAATGGAGGTTTATATTTCTCAGGGTGACATTACCTATGGAGCTTTACATTGCTGAGGGTGATTTTCCATTGAGTTTATATTGCTCAGGGTAGCAATACCAATTGTGTTTTACATTTCTAAGGGTAACATGACCAATTGAGTTTTACATTGCTGCGGGTGACTTTACCAGTGGAATTTTAGGTTGCTGAGGGTGACATTACCAAATGGAGTTTATATTGCTGAGGGCGAGATTACCAAAGCAGTTTTACATTGCTGAGGGTAATATTACCAACGGAGATTTCCATTGCTGAGCATGACATTACCGGTAGAGTTTGCATTGCTGAGGGTAATATTAAAAATGGAGTTTTACATTGTTGATGGTAGCATTACCAATGGAGTTTTACATTGCTGAGGGTGACATTACCACTGGAAATTACATTGCTGAGGGTAGCATGAGAGTCATAGAGTCATAGAGGTTTACAGTATGGAAACAGGTCCTACGGCCCAACTTGTCCATGCCGCCCTTTTTTTTTAACCCTAAGCTAGTCCCAATTGCCCGCATTTGGCCCGTATCCCTCTATACCCATCTTACCCATGTAACTGTCTAAACGCTTTTTAAAAAACAAAATTGGACCCGCCTCTACGACTACCTCCGGCAGCTTGTTCCAGACACTCACCACCTCTGTGTGAAAAAATTGCCCCTCTGGATACTTTTGTATCTCTCCCCTCTCTCCTTAAACCGATGCCCTCTAGTTTTAGACTCCCCTACCTTTGGGAAAAGATATTGACTATCAAGCTGATCTGTGCCCCTCATTATTTTATAGACCTCTGTAAGATCACCCCTCAGCCTTCTACGCTCCAGAGAAAAAAGTCCCAGTCTATCCAGCCTCTCCTTATAACTCAAACCATCAAGTCCCGGTAGCATCCTAGGAAATCTCTTCTTCACTCTTTCTAGTTTAATAATATCCTTTCTATAACAGATGACCAGAACTGTACAAAGTATTCCAAATGTGGACTTGCCAATGTCTTGTACAACTTCAACAAGACGTTCCAACTCCTGTATTCAATGTTCTGACCAATGAAACCAAGCATGCTGAATGCCTTCTTCACCATTCTGTCCACCTGTGACTCCACTTTCAAGGAGATATGAACCTGTACCTATGATCTCTTTGTTCTGCAACTTTCCCCAACACCCCACCATTAACTGAGTAAGTCCTGCCCTGGTTCAATCTACCTAAATGCACGACCTTGCATTTATCTAAATTAAACTCCATCTGCCATTCATCAGCCCACTGGCCCAATTGATCAAGATCCCGTTGCAAACGGAGATAACTTTTTTCACTGTTCACCTCATTACCAATGGGGTTTACAATGCTCAGGGTGACAATACCTATGGAGTTTACATTGCTGTGGGCGACATTACCAATGGAGTTTTAAATTGCTGAGGGTAACATTACAAATGGAGATTTACATTGCTGAGGGTACATTATAAATGGAGTTTATATTTCTGAGGAAGACATTACCAATGGAGTTTCATATTGCTGAGGGTGTCATTTCCAAGGGAGTTTACAATGCTGAGGGTCACATTACCAATGGTGTTTACATTGCTGCGGGTGACATTACCACTGGGGTATTAAATTGCTAAGGGTGACATTACCAATGGAGTTTTACAATGCTGAGGGTAGCTTATTATTAATGGAGTTTACATTGCTGATGGAGACATTACCAATGGAGTTTTACATTTCTGAGGGTGACATTACCAATGGAGTTTCATATTGCTGAGGGTGACATTTCCAAGGGAGTTTACAATGCTGAAGGTCACATTACCAATGGTGTTTACATTGCTGCGGGTGACATTACCACTGGGGTATTAAATTGCTAAGGGTGACATTACCAATGGAGTTTTACAATGCTGAGGGTAGCTTATTATTAATGGAGTTTACATTGCTGATGGAGACATTACCAATGGAGTTTTACATTTCTGAGGGTGACATTACCAATGGAGTTTTACATTGTTGAGAGTGACATTACCACAGGAGCTTACATTGCTGAGGGTAACATTATAAATGGCGTTTACATGGCTGAGGGAGACATTACCAATGGAACTTTACATTGCTGATGGCGACATTACCAATGTAGATCATAGATCATAGAATCCCTACAGTGCAGAAAGAGGCCATCTGGCCCATCGAGTCTGCACCGACCACAATCCCACCCAGGCCCTACCCCCATATCCCTACACATTTACCCGCTAATCCCTCTCATCTACGCATCTCAGGACACCAAGGGGCAACTTTAGCATGGCCAATCAACCTAACCCGGACTGTGGGAGGAAACAGGAGCACCTGGAGGAAACCCACGCAGACACGAGGAGAATGTGCAAACTCCACACAGACAGTGACCCAAGCCGGGAATCGAACCCACGTCCCTGGAGATGTGAAGCAGCAGTGCTAACCACTGTGCTACCGTACCGCCCAGTGCCGCCATAATTTTACATTGCTGAGGTAACATTACCAGCAGAGATTTAGATTACTGATCGTGACCTTACCAATGAAGTTTTACATTGCTGAGTGTGACATTACCAATGAAGTTTTACATTGTTGAGGATGACATTACCATTGGAGTTTGCTTTGCTGAGGGAGGCATTACCAATGCAATTTTACATTGCTGAGGGAGATATTACCAATGGAGATTACATTGCTGAGCGTAACATTACCAGTGGAGTTTTACATTGCTGCAGGTTATATTACCAATGGAGTATACAATTCTGAGGGTGATATTACCAAGGGAGTTTGCATTGCTTAGGGTAGATTTACCCATGGAGTTTACATTGCTGCGGCTGACATTATCAGTGGAGTTTTAGGTTGCTGAGGGTAACATCACCAATGGAGTTTACATTCCTGAGGGGAACATTACCAATGGAGTTTTAAATTGCTGAGGGTAACATTACCAAACGCGAATTACATTGCTGAGCATGACATTACCAATGGAGTTTTACATTGCTGAGTGTGACATTATCATTGGAGTTTGCATTGCTGAGGGAAATATTACCAATGGAGTTTTACATTGTTGAGGGAAACATTACCAGCGGAGTTCTGGATTGCTAAGGGTAACATTATCCATGGAGATTTACATTGCTGAGGGGGACATTCCCAATGGAGATTTACATTGCTGAGGGGGACATTCCCAATGGAGTTTACATTGTTGAGCATGACATTACCAATAGAGTTTTACATTGCTGAGGGTGACTTTACCAATGGAGTTCAACAATGCTTATGTTGCATTAAAATGGAGTTTACATTTTTGAGGGTGACATTACCAATGGAGCTTCATTTTGCTCTGGGTAACATTATTAATGGAAGTTTACATTGCTGAGGGTAACACTACAAATAAAGTTTTACATTGCTGATTGTGACATTACCAAATAAACTTTTACATTGCTGAGGGTGACATTATCAATGGAGTTTTACATTGCTGAGGGTGACATTACAAGTGGAGTTTGCATTGCTGAGCTTAAAATTACCAATGGAGTTGTCATTGCTGAGGGAGGCATTACCAATGGACTTTTATATTGCAGAGGGTGTCAATATCAGTGGAGTTTGCATTGCTGAAGGTAACATTACCAATGGAGTTTTACATTGCTGAGGGAGACATTACGACGGGAATTTTACATTGCTGAGGGTGACATTCCACATGGAGTTTTACATTGCTGAGGGTGACATTACAAATAAAGTTTTACATTGCTGATTGTGAAATTCCAAATGCACTTTTACATTGCTGAGGCTGTCATTACCAGTGGAATGTTACATTGCTGAGGGTGACATTACCAATGGAGTTTTACAGTGCTGAGTGTGACATCAATAATGAACTTTGACATTGCTGAAGGTGACATTATCAATGAAGTTTTACATTGCTGAGTGTGACATCACCAAATGGAGTTTTACATTTCTGAGGTTGACATTACCAAAGGAGTTTTACATTGGCGAGGGTGACATTACTAATGGAGTTTACATAGCTGAGGATGACATATATTAGTGTGGTATACATTACTAAGGGCATTCCTTGGGGTGGGATACATTTTAGAGGGTGTGATATATTTTTAAGAGCGTGATATACTATTGGAACTGATATATATTTCTGACAATGGGATATATTATCAATGGTGTGGTATATTACTAAGTGAGGGAAATATATGCAAGACCAGGATATTCTACCAAAGGTAGGAAACATTATCAATGGTGTGATACATTATCGGAGATGGAATCTCTTATGGGGGCAGGATTTATGACAGTGAATGTGGTGTATTACCAGAGGCAGAATGTACTTCTCTGAGCAGGATATATTGCTGAGGGCCGAACACATTACTAAGGGCAATATATTCGGTTGAAAGGGAGATATGTTCCAACAATGTGATCTATTACTGAGGTTGAATGTGTTAACAAGGGCAGAATGATATAATACCAAGGGCACGATTGGGGTATATTACAAGGGAGTGATATATTATTGAGGACAGGATATTTCACCAAGTGATATCTTACCGAGGCAGAATGTATCACCAAGGGTGGGATTTATTATCTCAAGCAAAACCTAACAATTGAGTACATTACAATGAGTGGGCGATATTATTGAGTGCAAAATGTATCACCCCAGATATAGTAGTGAGAGGGAGATATTTTACACTAGGGCTTATATATAGGGTTAGCACTGCTGCCGCACAGCGCCAGGGACCCGGGTTCGATTCCCGGCTTGGGTCACTGTCTGTGTGGAGTCTGCACGTTCTCCCCGTGTCTGCATGGGTTTACTCCGGGTGCTCCGGTTTCCTCCCACAGTCCGAAAGACGTGCTGGTTAGATGCATTGACCATGCTAAATTCTTCCTCCTTGTACCCGAACAGGCCCCGGAGTCTGGCAACTCGGGAGTTTTCACAGTAACTTCATTGCAATGTTAATGTAAGCCTACTTGTGACACTAATAAATTTTAAACTTAATATTACTGAGTATGGGTATACTCCCCAGTACATGGTGCATTAGTAAGGGTGACATATGTTATCAAGAGCAAGGAATGTTGTTGAAGGTAGGATATATTAACAAGGATTGGATTTATTGCCTTGGACAGATGGCATTTCCAAGGATTGAATATATTACTGTGGGGTGGGATATATTGAGGCAGGTGGGGCGGGATCTTTACTTTAACGAGTGCTCAGAGCATGGACGGACAGGTCGATTATCAATCTGCGTAATTCTTTCTGATATGCTTGTAGAAGGCGGTCAGAGTGATGAAGTCTCCTAAACAGGCAGATGCCTGTGGTAGCCACAGACTCATTAAAACCACATTAAAAAGCTCTACACTAACTCTTGCCATGGGTTCATTCCGAGGGACTGCCAGAAGAAGAAGATATTATTGCGAGTAGGATATATTCCCAATTTCAGGATATATTCCCAACAAAGCATATATTATTGAAGGCAGGATCTATTATCAAAAGCAGGACATAATTCCAAGGGGAAGGGGGATATTTTTAAGGACAGGATATATTATTGATTGTAGGATCTATCACTGAGTGTGGGATATATTAGGAAGGATGGATGTATTACCAATGGTAACTTATATTAACAGGATGTGTTACTGAGGATGGAATATTTTACCATGGCTGAGATATATAACTGAGAGAAGAGCATATCACCAAGAGAGGCACATACTGAAAGTGATAGATGTATTACCATGGATGGAATATATTGCCCTGGGTGGTATGCATTTTCCATGGTAAGATGTAATACCAGGAGTGGGGTGGTGGGGGAGCATTACCAAGCATGGAATATTTTTGCAAGGACAGGATATATGACTAATGCAGGTAACTTTACCAAAAGTGTAATTTTTTGCTAATGCTGGGATTATGGAGTAGTCTTGTAAATTGGAAGTTGCTCTATATTTTCAGTTGTAGGGAAATGTCAAATCTGCTTCCCTGGCATGGTTTCACTCAGAATGTACAATAGATGGAGCTCTACTTCACCAAGTGGAGGTCTTGTCCATGCAGAACCATCTTTAGCAACATCATAATAACCAACTTTACGACTGTCCAGCAGTTCTCCTTTAGATCTGAAAATGACACAGGTTCATTGAACACTGGCACTGTTTAAAATATAGGCTCACTGCATAGCTTATTGGTAACTTATAAACTGACTTGATTGTGCAATTGCTGACTGCATTGTTCATTGTACAAACTGACCATAGTGTCTAAATTGTTAACCTGTGCAAAGAAGATAATTAGATTATACTAATTATAGCAATCATATTGTTAGTGTTCACTGATCGTAATATAACACAGAATATATATGACAGAAGACATCTGAGACACATCAACAATACAAGTGAAGCATTTAAGTTAACCCACCGAGAAAATAATGTGATATTAGCACAAGGGAAGGAGCTGATTTCATAGAATCATAGAAACCCTACAGTGCAGAAAGAGGCCATTTGGCCCATCGAGTCTGCACCGACCACAATCCCACCCAGGCCCTACCCCCATATCCCTACACATTTACCCGCTAATCCCTCTCACCTACGCATCTCAGGACACTAAGGGGAAATTTTAGCACGGCCAGTCAACCTAACCTGCACATCTTTGGACTGTGGGAGGAAACCGGAGCACCCGGAGGAAACCCACGCAGACATGAGGAGAATGTGAAAACTCCACACAGACAGTGACCCAAGACGGGAATTGAACCCAGGTCCCTGGAGCTGTGAAGCAGCAGTGCTAACCACTGTGCTTGAGTACAGTGAGTAACTGGCAAGTGTTTATTTCAGTCTTAAGTTTATTTCACTTTATTTCGTCGATAGGCTGGGAAATGTGGTGTGGCAGGGCACCTCAATCATGTGGAATGCATATCCTGTTCCATGTGGGAACTCGAGGGTGCTTTTAGTGTCCTGGTCAATCATTGGTGCAGGAAGTGCCATATGGAGAGGAGCTGGAACTCTGGGGCATCAGCTAATGTCACTGCAGTGCATCCACAATGCTGAGGACTATGTGAATAGCCGATTTTTAGGTGTGGCCAGCCTACAGCTTACAAGCATGCAAGCACAGTGGGAACAAGCAATGACCTGACAAACAAGGAGGACCTAGCAAGTAGATAGAATAGGAGTTCCCCCCAAGTACAACTCACTCCCCAATTGGTATTCAATTCTGAATACAATCTAAAGTATTGTGCAGGTTAGGTGGAATTGCCATGGTAAATTGCCCCTCGGTGTAGGTTAGGGGGATTAATTGTAAATACACAGGATTACAAGGATAGGGTGGGACGTGGCCCTGGGTAAAATGCTCTTTCAGAGAATCATGCAAAATTAATGGGCTGGTTGGCCTCCTTCTGCACTATGGGGATTCTGTGTTCTATGTTGATGATTCCTCTGGGATGTGCAGCCAGAGCCAATTCCATGACATGCTCAGCTGTACAGGACTTACACAGTTAATGGTAGAGCCCTGGGGACTGTTGTCGAACAGAGAGACCTAGGGGTGCAGGTACATAGTTCCTTGAAAGAGGTGTCACAAGTAGCCAGGGTGGTGAAGAAGGTCTTTGGCACACTTGCCTTCATCGGTCAGAGCACTGAGTTACAGGAGTTGGGAGGTTATGTTACAACTGTACAAGACATTGATAAGGCCACATTTGGAGCACTGCAAACAATTCTGGTTGCCCTGCTACAGGAAGGATGTTATTAAACTGGAAAGGTGCAAAAAAGATTACAGGGATGTAACTGGGACTGGACTGTTTGAATTTATAAGGAGAGGCTGGGCAGGCTGGGACTTTTCTCCATGGAGCTTAGGAGGCTGAGGGGTGACCTTGTAGAGGTTTATAAAATCAGGAGGGGCATAGATAAAGTGAATAGCCAAGATTATTTTTCGCAGGGTAGGTGAGTCCAAAACTAGAGGGCATAGGGTTAAGGTGAGAGGGGAAAGATTTAAAAGGGACCTGAGGGGCAACTTTTTCACACAGAGGTTGGTGCGAATATGGAATGAGCTGCCAGAGGAGGTGGTAGAGGCGGATACAATTACAACATTTAAAATACCTGTGGACAGATACATGGGTGAGAAAGGTTTAGAGAGATATGGGCCAAACACAAGCAAATACGTTTAGGAAACCTGGTCAGTATGGACAAATTTGGCCGAAGGGCCAGTTTCTATGCTGTATATCTCTGTATCTCTATCTCTCTACAGTGGGCAGGAGGAATATAGGGAAAACAATAGTGATGGAGTACTATTTGGAGAAAATACGTATGTTTCTGTAGCTGCTCACATACTGATGGAGCATTTTCACATCAGATACGACTGCCAACCCTTCCTTCTCAATCTGAGAATACTCTGCGTTCAAAAGCGTCCTGGAGGCAATGCAATGGGCTTTTCTGTTCTGTCTTTTCAGCAATGTGACATCACTGCACCAACTCTGAATGGGGAAGTATCACAGGTTAAAATAAGGTCTTTCTAAGGGTTAAAATGGGCCAGTAAGTTAACCGACATTAACTGGTGTTTAACTTTAGAAAAAAGCATCTGCTTGTGGAGCTTCCCAGGACCACCTCTGGTTTTCTTCACAGTAGAGCATGCAAGGAGGCCAGCATGGAAGCCAAATTCAGGATGAACTTTCCATAATAATTGACTAACCCCAGGAAGGATTTCAACTCTGTGATGTTTTTAGGGATTGGTGCTTCCTTGATGGCCTTTACCTTATCCCCCACTGGATGTAACTCCTTGCTATCTACTCAGTAGCCTAAATAGGTTAGTTCAGCTGTTAAAAAAGCATTTCTCCCTCTACAAGTGAACTCCTGCTCTGGAAAATCTCTGCAAGGCTTTTTCTAAATTGGCCAGGTGTTCCTGTACAGAAGCCTCTGTGACCAAGATATCATCTAACTATATTGCAACCTTGGGTAGCCCTTGGAGCCATGTTGAAGTGGTATCTCTGGAGGATTACAGAGGGCTATGGGTCATAGCGGTTTTTCACCAAGTCGACCAGTTTATTAAAAGCTTTTGGGCCGGGGTATCCAGATAGGTCAGACATTTTATCACACTGAAAGTCGGGGCCCTGCATGACATCAGCATCAAACCTTTCATTTTTCATCTCCTTGAATGTTATTAGCATGGAAGAAGTAACACATGTGCTCAGTATACTGGACCCAGACTTCCCTGCTGGTGTCAAAAGGTTAAAGTTTCCCAAAAAGAGGCCAAATGGCTTTTTCTTATCTGAGAAGATTCTCGACTAACGGAGGTTGTCTGGAGGAGGGAGATAGGACGTAAATTCTTTTTCTCGTCACCAATGTAATCCAAATGCCAGTTTTCCATCACCAATCACCCTTTATTATATACTAAGAGACCGCTCCCACAACTAGGCAGTACACTACCTCGGAACTTACAACAGTGGTCCGGGTAAAGTAACAGGTTTAAAACCCCCACAGAACACTTCCTATTGGTCAAGCCTCCACCTGCTCAATAAGGGAGCTCATATTCCACGAAGCCCAGAGGTAGATCTATCGACAATTCCCCTTGACCTTTGTGACCATCATAACAAGGAGGATGAAACAGTCATTGTGGTTATGGAGGAGGAGGATGAAATATTGGAGGTCAGTATTAAAGTTCTTAGCATGCTACAAACCAATGGCCCAGATGAAATGTATCCCTGATGCTGAGACAAGGATGGGAAAAAAATAACAGGTCTGACCATCAGTTTCCAATCCTCTCTGGCTACATGTGTGCAACTAGGACTGTAGGACTTGAATGTTGTAACATTGTTTAAAAAGGAGAGGAAGGGTTAGACCGAATAATTACAGGGGAGTCAACCTAAGCTCAGTGGTGGGCAAGTTATTGGAAAATGTTCTGACAGGCAGTAAAGTTAGAAAGATTAATCGAGGACAGTCAGCAGGGATTTGTTCAGGAAAGGTGGTGTCAACTTGATTGAACGTTTTAAGGAGGATTGATGAGGGTGATGTGTTGGATATAATCGACATGGGTTTTGGTAAGGCTTTTGACAAGATGCCACAGCAGACTGGTCAGAAAGTAAAGGTTCATGGGATCTAAGCGAAAACAGCAAGTAGGGTCCAGCATTGGCTCAGAAACAGGAAGCAAAACGTCATGGTCAACTAGTGTTTATGTAACTCGAAGTCTATTTCCAGTGAGGTTTTTCAGGACTCAGTACTGGCTCCCTTACTGTTCCTGATGTATGATCTTTTTTATTATTTGTATAGCTGGGGAAGAAGTTATAGTTCGATGTCAAGGTTAACGGTCCATTTGACAGCTTCATCATACACAGGGTGATGCCATCAGCAATGGATCCCTCAGGGTAAGAGTTCAGCAAGTGCGTTATGATCTGACCTGAACGGTCAGGGTCACAATTTGAACTGTTCCCCATGTTTTACACACAGGGGCCATGATTCAAAAGTTTGCAGATGATGTGAAAGTTGACCGTGTGGTTCATAGTGAGGGTGAAAGATGTAGGCTGCAAGAAGACACCAATGGACTAGTTCAGTGGGCAGAAAAATGGTCAATTGAATTCTATCAGGAGAGGTGCAATGTAAGGGTCTCTCCTATTCCTTATTTCCATTGACAACCCAACTTGCATTACTAACCTTCACCCTAGCTGATATTAGGGAGCATTAACAAATCATGATCTGATCAATAAATGGTCAGATTCTGAAAAGTGTAGAGGAACATAGGGACATAAAATAGATGAGAAATGAGAGCAGGAGTGGATCACATAGCCCGTTTAATCAGTGGGAATAGAATTTTTGATAGGAGCTGACCAGTGTAGATTTCCATTCACTCCCTCCTGGATGTCAGACAAGTTAGTGAAAGTGGAAAGATGCGAGAGTTGGCATTGTCTTCACGTACATATGGAACCTGGTGCTGTGTTTCTGAATGATGTCACCAAGGTGTAGTATGTAGATGAGAAATAGGGGGATCCAGGATAGATCCTTGGAACAAAGTAGCAGGAAGAGAAGCCAATGTATGTGATACTGTTTGCTATGATTGGCTGGATAAGAATGGAACCAGGTAAATCCACCCAGCTGTACAACAGATGGGAAGAGTGTGCCGATCACATCAAAGGCTGCAGACAGGTCAGGAAGGATGAGGAGCTTACCATTGCCACAGTTACATAGCCTGTTATTTGTGACTATTAGAGGAATTATCTGTGGTAACCTGATTGGAGGATTTCAGCATGATATTCTGGGCACTGATTGCTGAGATGACAATGTGTGCAAGGACTTTGGAGAAGAACGCGAGGTTGGAGATGGGGCAATGGTTTGTGAGGACAGACGGGGTCAAAGGTTGGTTGTTTTTTAGGAAGGGAGATGGTGGTAGATTTGAAGGGAAAGTACCTGGGGAGAGAGAACAGTTGACAATAGTCAGAACTTTCCGGTTGTTCACGCCGGAAGGGTCTTCAAGTCCGCCGATGGCGCATCCCCATCATGGGTTTCCTGGCAGTGTGGGGTGGAGTCAATGGGAAAACCCATTGACAATGGCGGAACCAGAAGATCCCTTTGCTGACCAGCATGAGAAACAAGACACGAGGCGGCCAGAAAATCCTGCCCAATATCAGCTATTGTGAGAGGTAGGAAGGAAAGTTGGGTTGTCAGTGGGAATAAGGCTAATGGAACAAGTGTCTGATCACACATTGTTGTGACACAGTAATTTGTAAAGTTGCAGTTTGAATGAAGGTTTTGTTGGAGTGTGGTGCTCTATGGATAATGAGAAAGTTGCAATGTGACGTGAAGACTTTGTACAGGTCAACAATCCACCAGTAACAGTTGCATGTATATGTGCACCATCAACCAAACATAAATTGTTCCGTAGATATATGGTGTAACCTTCCTCAAAATCTTTCATTTTTTCCTGCATCTGTTCCAAGCCCTATAGATGGTGACCTGTTCCTGTGTGCGCAAAGTCCTTGTCAGCTCCTGGTGAGGGTGCCACATTCCTACCTTTTCCCCATCATGTTTAGATTGAGATGTTGTACAAGCCGTGACAGGGCTGGGGGTTGGGAGGAAGAACAGGAATGGGGAGCTCCCTTTAAACTCCATCAGTGGAAGCTGTTTCTTTTTCTGTTTTGTTCACGTCCTCTCGTTTTTCTGAAGGGACCATATTGGGAGATGATTATCTTGTCCCCTCTTCACCCAGCTCTCTCTGATATCTTTTTTGTTTCATGGAGGGAAATAAAACAACATTGATGTTGATATTCCAGTTTGAGTTTTGTGTGCTGATGTCTCCATCATCTGTTAACATTTTGAGGGCTAGGACTCCATACAGATGGTGCTGAGTGACAAATGCCTAACTTGCACATCTTTGGACTGTGGGAGGAAACCATGGCGCCCGAAGGAAATGATGTGGAGATGCCAGCGTTGGACTGGGGTAAACACAGTAAGAGTTTTAACAACACCAGGTTAAAGTCCAACAGGTTTATTTGGTAGCAAATGCCATTAGCTTTCGGAGCGCTGCTCCTTTGTCAGATGGAGTGGAAATCTGCTCTCAAACAGGGCATACAGAGACACAAAATCAAGTTACAGAATACTGATTAGAATGCGAATCTCTACAGCCAACCAGGTCTTAAAGATACAGACAATGTGAGTGGAGGGAGCATTAAGCACAGGTTAAAGAGATGTGTATTGTCTCCAGACAGGACAGCCAGTGAGATTCTGCAAGCCCAGGAGGCAAGCTGTGGGGGTTACTGATAGTGTGACATGAACCCAAGATCCCGGTTTAGGCCGTCCTCATGTGTGCGGAACTTGGCTATCAGTTTCTGCTCAGCGACTCACCACTCACGACACGCGACAGTGCAGAGTCGCTGAGCAGAAACTGATAGCCAAGTTCCGCACACACGGCCTAAACCGGGATCTTGGGTTCATGTCACACTATCTGTAACCCCCACAGCTTGCCTCCTGGGCTTGCAGAATCTCACTGGCTGTCCTGTCTGGAGACAATACACAACTCTTTAACCTGTGCTTAATGCTCCCTCCACTCACATTGTCTGTATCTTTAAGACCTGGTTGGCTGCAGAGATTTGCATTCTAATCAGTATTCTGTAACTTGATTCTGTGTCTCTGTATGCCCTGTTTGAGAGCAGATATCCACTCCATCTGATGAAGGAGCAGCGCTCCAAAAGCTAATCATAGAAATCATAGAAACCCTACAGTGCAGAAGGAGGCCATTCGGCCCATCGAGTCTGCACCGACCACAATCCCACCCAGGCCCTACCCCCACATATTTACCCGCTAATCCCTCTAACCTACACATCCCAGGACTCTAAGGGGCAATTTTTAACCTGGCCAATCAACCTAACCCGCACATCTTTGGACTGTGGGAGGAAACCGGAGCACCTGGAGGAAACCCATGCAGACACGAGGAGAATGTGCAAACTCCACACAGACAGTGACCCGAGCCGGGAATCGAACCCGGGACCCTGGAGCTGTGAAGCAGCAGTGCTAACCACTGTGCTACCGTGCCGCCCAATGGCATTTGCTACCAAATAAACCTGTTGGACTTTAACCTGGTGTTGTTAAAACTCTTACTGCCCGAAAGAAACCCATGCAGACACGGGAAAAATGTGCAAACTCCACACAGTCACCCAAGGCTGCAATTGAACCGGGTCCTTTATCGCTGTGAGGCAACAGTGCTAAACACTGTGCCTCTGTACCACTATAGACAAATGACCCACAGACTAACTAATCATCCTCTGACAGAAAAATATTCTCATCTCCGTCTTAAATAGGGGACCCCCTCATTTTTAAACTGTATCCCCCAGTTCTAGTCTCTCCCAGAAGGAGAAGCACCCTCTCAGCATCCACCCTGTCAAGTCCCCTGAGGATCTCATATTTTTCAAAAGGATCACCTCTCAATCTTCGAAACTCCAATGGATCTCGGCTCAACCTATCCAATCTTTCCTCGTAAGATAACCCCTTCATCCCCGGAATCAGTCAAGTGATCTAATCATGAAAATGATATCTTTTCTGAAGAAAAGTCAAGTTTATTAATCACAAGCAGGTTTATATTAACACTGCAATGAAGTTAATGTGAAAATTCCCCAGTCACCACACTCCGGCACCTGTTCAGGTACACTGAAGGAGAATTTAGCCCGCCCACGCACCTAACCAACATGATTTTCGGACTGTGGGAGGAAACCAGACACCCGGAGGAAACCCATGCAGACACGGGGAGAATGTGCAAACTCCACACAGACAGCGACTCAAATTGGGAATCGAACCCGGGTCCCTGGCGCTCTGAGGCAGCAATGCTAACCACTGTGCCACAGCGCCGCCCCAGTAAGGAGGACAAATTGAACACAATACTTCAGATGTAGTCTCGCCAACACCTTAAACAACTGCAGCAAAACTTTATTCTTTCACAATGATAACCATTGTACCTCTCAAAATATTAGCTACCACTATCGAAATCAGACTTTGGTAAGGTAGGAAATTCTTTAGTAACATAGACAATAACATATTACAAATTGACTTCATTGCTGGTATGCATAGTTACAGATTATTCTAAAATCTATTACAGTAAAATAGATTGAAGTATGGTTTTATAAATAGTGTTGTCAGAGTACTGGGACTTTTAATGAGGCATTGTTCAGGTTCAATAGTAGAAATTGCAGATCTTAATTGACAATTAAAATGAGAATGTGCTGTGGAGCTGTCCTTTCAGCACTTGGCCCCTCGCGTGTGTTTTATTATAATTATATATCAGCAAATGTCAGTAGTCACCTGCAGTGAGTCAGTGGAGACACTGTTATATAATCTGATGAGGAAAGTGTGACATTTAAAATATTAACAGGAAGTAAGTGTGAAACCTACAGGAAATGCACACTATACAAAGACTTCAAATACGTTACAGATCTCACACGGTAAATGAATGAGGAGCTTCCAATGTACAGCTTCACCAACCAAATGCATAAATTAGGAAATCATAGTGAACCCTTCATAGTTTAAAATAAACTCCTATGCAATATGTGTCCAAAAGCCTCACCTATCTGAGGTTTTGTAAATCTGTGTCTCAATGCAGTTCTTAAATAAAACTGTCTTCTTTTTACTTTTGTTCATTTTATGTTCCTGTGGTGTCTTGGATACTTGCAAACTATTATATCCTGGTAGATGACTAAGTGAAGATATATTACTACAGAATGAGATCTGGCATCATTGAACAGTAGGACACACATTCCCCTAACATCAAAGCACACAGCAGAGGGGTTAAGAAAAGCTTTGGGCTGAGCCTAGATGACTTCTGCAGCCCATTTCTCCTTCAGTGTGTGACGGACGTTGGTTTAAGGTGCATTTGAAGCATTAAGCTAGCAATAGGTACTGCTACACTGCCAAACGCAATATCTGTCAGCTGGCACCCAGTCAGGTAGATGCAGGAGATCCCAAGGCACAATGTAAAATGGGCAACAAGTTCTCTCAGGTATTCTGGCAAATATTCTTATTAACTGCAGATTTATCCCATTGCTGTTTGAGGGACCTTACCCTGTGCTGATAGACTACATTATACAGTGACCACAATCGATTAGCTGCAAAGCACTTTTGGAGGTCCTAATGACAAGATACAATGACAGCTCTTGTCATCTTTATCTACCAGTTGCTTATAGAACAATCCATATGTCAAAGGCTAGGAATCCTGCAGCGAGTAACTCACCTCGTGACTCCCCAAAGGCTATCTATCATCTATAAGGCACAAGTCAGGAGTGTGAGGGAATACTCCCTACTTGCCTGGATGGGTGCAGCTCCAACAACACTCAAGAAACTTGACACCATCCAGGACAAAGCAGCTTGCTTGATCAGTAGCCCACCCACAAACATTCACTCCCTCCGCCACTGACGTTCAGTCACAGCAATGTGTACCGTCTACAAGATGCACTACAGGAACTCACCAAGGTTTCTCAGGCAGCGCCTTCCAAACTCATGACCATTACCATCTAGAAGGACAAGGGAAGCAGAAACATGGGAATGCCACAACCTGGAGGCTAGCATCCAATCATTCACCATCCTGATTGGGAAACGTATCGCTATTCCTTCACTATCATTGGGTCAAAATCCAGGAACTCCCTCCCTAACAGCACTGTGGGTGTACCTACACCACATGGATTGCAGCGGATCAAGAAGGCAGCTCATCATCACCTTCCCAAGGGCAATTAGGATGAGCAACAATTAATGGCCTAACCGCATCCCATAAATGAATAAAAAACCTTGACAAAGGATTGCAGATGTTCACCAGTCTGCTCTTGTTTGGGTATGCAAGGCTCCTCAAGAAAGGAAGAAGGTAATTAAAACATCAAAAAACATCAAAACAGCAAGCATTAAGGCTGAGTTTGCTGATGTAACACTATTGAAAGAATTGTGTCAAGGAGCAGGACAATCTGGAAAGAGAAGTGGAAATGACACAACAAATTAATATAAATGGATGTGAGTATCAAGACAGTAAATATAACAACACAAAGAAATAGGAACCCACACAGTTAAACAGCAGGAGAAAGACTTGTATGAAATGTTGTTTGGTCCGTGAAATCCAGTCCTGTGAGGGACAAGGAAGGAACTAACTTGTGTTTATATAGTGCTGACTGACATTGGCTCCCAGTTTAAAAAGGCTTCCAATTTAAAATTATCATTCTCTCATTTGAATCCCTTCATGACCTGACCCGCATTATCTGAATTGCTCCAGCCCCAAACCCTGGCTAACCTCTCTACTCCTCTGATAGGCCTCTCACTCACTTCTCCCTCAGCTATTAATCCCATCTTCACCTGGCCCAATACTCTGAACTTTCTTCCATAACTATTCTGCTCCTCCTCCACTCATTTCCATTAAGGCTTAGCTTTTAAATGACTTTGACTCCTGGCAGGGGTGGGGATCATCTTGGATAAAATGAAGTTGCTGCACCACGTGTCACATGTAGGTTTACATCCACACTGAAATGAAGTTACTGTGAAAATCTCCTGGTCGCCACACTCCGGCACATGTTCGGGTACAGTGATGGAGTATATAGCATGACCAATCAACCGAACCTGCACATCTTTGGACTGTGGAAGGAAACTGGAGCACCCGGAGGAAACCCCTGCAGACATGGGGAGAATGTGCAAACTCCGCACAGACAGTGACTCAAGTCGGGAATCGAACCCGGGTTCTTGGTGCTGAGAGGCAGCAGTGCGAACAACTGTGCCACCGTGGGCAGGGTGGGGAGTGTATATTGTGTGCGGGATTTTCTGGCCATTCAGGTCAGTGGGATTCTCTGGTGCCACTGAATGCCAAATTCTCGTTTGCGGTGGCAGCAGGGCGTGAACGGCTGGAGAATGCCAGCCATTGTGCTACACAACTTAGCATCATTACTTGGGGAATGCTGGGTGAACAAAATGATCTTTTCTTTTCTGTCAGTGTTCACATGTTTGTAATAGTCAGCCTGCAGCTAACTTTATTTTAACTCCTGTTACAATATAAGAACATAATATTGCTATTAATGTTCGGGTTCAGCTTACAAAGGGATTAACCCCCAGAGGGACACAAGCCTTTTATAAAGTTTGGGTGGCACGGTGGTTAGCACTGCTGCCTCACAAGGCCAGGGAGCCAGGTTCAATTCCAGCCTTGGGTGACTGTTCTCTGTGGCATTTGCACATTCTCCCCGTGTCTATGTGGGTTTCCTCCGGGTGCTCCGATTTCCTCCCACAGTCCAAAGATATGCAGATTAGATTGATTGGCCATGCTAAATTGACCCTTCGTGTCAGGGGGCTAGCAGGGTAAATACGTGGGGTTACGTGGATAAGGCTTGGGTGGGACTGTTGTCGGTGCCAACTCGATGGGCTGAATGGCCTCGTTCAGCACTGTAAGGATTCTATGAAAGTTGATGGCTGGGTAATGTATATGAATGGTTCAAACCTGTGACATTGAAGAAAGATTAACAACCTCTTTCCAAACCTCCGGCCCCATGACAAACAGGCCTTAATTGTCCAACAGACTACGTGACAGCACCTATTGTAGACAAATGGAAAATAACATATGCCAAAAAGAATGGGGGAAAAATGAAATGGAAATAAGGTGAAGTACAAGAGCAGCAAAAGAAATATACTCATTTTTAATTGTTAAAGCCAAATATTTGAATTTATTGAAAAAGTGAATAATGTCGCTCAAGTTTGTGAATATAGTATTATGGACACACTGATATAAGCCCCAATGTCAATCGATACAAACTAATTTCAAGCTATTTGATTGGTTAACTATTATATTTCTGTGGCGTTGCAGCAAGCCTTCAGTACCTACTCACACAGAAACGTACCAGGCAAAATTGTTTGCTTGGTCCCAATAGGATTGTTACATAATTCCTTCTATTTTTATTCTTCCTCCATTCTCCTGATATCCAAAGATTTTGTGGTGTCTGTCAGTTGATCTGACTCCTTCGTGGCCTCGGAGGGCAGCTTAGCGATGCCAGGCCGCTCCCCGTTATTGTGAGCTTCCAGGTCGAGTTCCTCAAAGGATGATCCGCTCGCCACCGACTCACTTTTGTCACTCTTGTCGCTGTCCTCGAGGTCCTTGCTGCTCAGCTCAGGGGTGAGTGACTTTGCCAGTGATGTCTCCCTGCTCTCTGTGTACACCTCATACGTCACAGAGCTGTTGTCACTGAATGAGTCGGCACCTGAAGTAAAAAGAGAAAAGGTCGGGTGAGAGTAGCATCGTACAGACATTGGCATTCCCTTTTGTAGGTTTTACAGGGATTTCTCCCACGTGGAAAAAACACAGTCATGGAATATGTTCCTTGTAACTGACCAGTTTATGGTCTCTGTTCAACCTGCATTTCACTTCAGCCCCTCATACAGACTAACACCTCAGGATGTTTTAGGAGGATACTGGTGAATGGCAGATAATGGTGGTGTGGAAGGAGAGATGGTAAACACAGTGGGAAGATATTCGTGTCTCTGACAGAACCATAGAAGCCCTACAATGCAGAAGGAAGCCTTACAGCCCATCGATTCTGCACAACTCTCTGAAGAAGCATCTTACCCAGGTCCACCCACTCTGCCTCCATAACCCTGTTCATTTATCATGGCCAATCCACCTAACCTACACATCTTTGGATTGTGGGAGGAAACCAGAGCACCCGGAGGAAACCCATGCAGAGAACGTGCAAACTCCACATAGTTATCTGAGACCGGAATTGAACTTGGGTCCCTGGCGCTATGAAGCAGCAGTGCTAACCACTGTGCCAATCAGTTGTAACCCAAAAGTAATAGGGCTGGGATTCAGTGGAAGTTGCTGCCCCCAGAACAAATGGCCCCTGGATAAGGAAGCAGAGACTAGCAGAAGGTGTATTCACAATTAAAAGCTGCAGAGAACATACAGGTGCAGCTGTATTTATTGAGATAAAAACCAGAGTCTCGACCATCTTTCCACAATGCAGCTTACACATTTATGAGGCATTCACTGGCTTTGTTAATATTTGCCATTTTACAGAATTGTTACGGCACAGAAAGAGCCCATTCGGCCCATCCTGTCTGCACCAGTTCTCCGAATGAGGAATTCACTTAGCGCCAGTGCCTCACCTTCTCTGTTTAACCCTGTACATTCTTCACCTTAACACTGCACCTCATTCCCTTTTTAATGCTTCGATTGAACCTGCCTCCACCACAATCTCAGGCAAAACATTTGAAACCTTAACTACTCACTGTGTGAAAATTATTTTCCTCATATCGTATTTTTCTTCATTTACGAATTACCTTAAATCTCTTCCCTCTGGTTCTCGATCATTTCACCAATGGGAACAGCTTCTCCCTATCTGCTCTGTCCAGAGCCCTCAGGATTTTGAATGCGTCTATCAAATCTCCTCTCAATCTTCTTTTCTCTAAGGAAAATAGTCCTAACTTTTCCAATCTATCTTCATAACTTAAGTTCCTCATCACTGGAACCATTCTTGTGAACATTTTCTGCACCTTATCTAATGCCTTCACTTTCCACTAAAGTGCGGTGACCAAAACTGTACACAATGCTCCAGCTGAGGACAAAATAGTGTCTGATAAGTTTCACATAGGCTCCCTGCTCCTGTACTCTAAACCCCTGTTAATGAAACCTGGATTTAAGGGAGGGCAGTGATGGAAAATGAAAAGAAGAAGAAAAGAAGAAAAAAGAAGGAAGAAATAGCAGGACACCTGGAAAAGAATGGTTCAGTCAAGCAGACGCAGCATGGATTCATGAAGGGAAAGTCATATTTGACTCCTTCTAAATCTTTCAGTCATTTTGTGCTGTTTTTTTATATTTTGTCCAATTCTCTGACCATCTACTAACCCTTGCAGTATTATATGCTTTTCTTTAAGTTTGACATGATCTTTAACTTTTTCAATTAAGTTCTCCCCTATAGAATTTTTCATTCCCATTTGAATGTACAGCTGTGAGAGAGGGGGGTGGTGTGTGGAGCTGAGGGAGGGGTTGGGAAGCGGGGAGAATGTAGGAAGCTGGGGGAGGGGGTGGGGAGCGGGGAGGGGGTGGGGAGCTGGGGGAAGGTGTCTGGTGTGCGGGATTTTAAGAGAGGGGCGAGCTGTTTAAACAGCAGACCTTTAAAATAAAAAGTGTTTTGATTGTATTTTTGGATCAGGAATCAGGTGTCGAATGGACATTTAGGCCATGCCCACCACCAATAAAGACAAAGATTGGAAGGAGTCTCGTAGCTTTAAGCACTCGGTCAGAGCTCCACATCAGCCTTTCACACTCCACCTCACAACTCCACTGGAGTCATGGGCCAGAGTTTAGCAAGTCCTGTTCTAAGATGTGTGTTAAAGTAGGAAAGCCAGATAGAAGTTTAGAGGTTTAGGAGGGAATTCTGGAGTTCGGAGCCCAGGAAGCTGAATGCTGATGTAGAGCAATTAAAATTGGAGGTGTACGCGAGGCCAGAGATGGAGTTGGGGAGAGATTACACAGATACGGGGGGGGGGGGGGGGGGGGGGGGTAAGGTTATGCATTTGAAAAGCAGGATGAGAAGTTTAAAATCCGTCAGGAGCCAATGTAAATTGCTGAGCATAGGGGTGATGAGCATATGGGACTTGGTGTGAATGACAATCCCGGCTTTTGGATGTACTCCAGTTTATGGAGGCTGGTCAGCCAGGACCAGTCTGAAATAGTCAAGTCTGGACGTAATAAAGGAATGAATGAGGGTTTCAACAACAGGTGAGCTGAGATAGGTGTGGAGTCAGTGATATTGTAGAGTTGGAAATAGGCAGATATGCCTGGAGTGGATATATAGCAGGTGCTCATCTCTGGATCAGATATGACACTAAGATTGCTAACAATCTAATTCAGTCTGATTTATCAGGGAGAGGGGTGAAATTGGTGGCTGGGACATAGATTTTCTTGTTGGGAGCAAGGATAATGGCTTCGATCTTCCCAGTATTGACTGGGCTATCCTCAACAGAATGAGGTTCTGTGGAGGGAGTTCAAGGAACTGGGTTCTCTATGAACAAGTACATCCCCGAGGATAATAATCTCTGGATTACTATCTGACTCATGCATTTTGGCATTGGGACAAGTAGATTAAAGAATTCAACACTTGGTCATAGAGTAATGTGGGAGGCAGGGATTTTGGTTCATGGGAGCATGGACACCAATCAGAGGCTAGCAAGGAGAATAGGCTACATTTTAAGTGTGCTGGGATCAGTGACCTGGTGAATTGAATTTCTGTTGGCTGTTGAGGAAGGGATTCTATTTTGTAGCTGATGCCACAGTTTAAATTTTCACCCATTGCTTTAGATGTATTTTCTTTCTTCCAACCTGCTTCCTAAATGTCTTGTCTCATGCTGTGCTGCAGACTGCAGCCCCAATTTTAACTCCATCGTTGGTCACCATGCTTGCAACTACCGAGGCCCTAAAGCTCTATAATTCCCTTTCTACTCCTCTCCTTCTTAATAGCTATCTCTTTGACCAAGCGATGGTCTAGTGGTTTATCGCCAAACTATTAATCCATAAACTCAGTTACTGTTCTGGGGACCCGGGTTCGAATCCCGCCACGGCAGGTGGTGGAATTTGAATTCAATTTAAAAAAAATCTGGAATTAAGAATCTACTGATGACCATGAAACCATTGCCAATTGTTGGAAAAACCCATCCGATTCACTAGGGCAGCACGATGGCACAGTGGTTAGCACTGCTGTCTCACAGTGCCAGGGACCTGGGTTTAATTCCGGTCTCAGGTCACTGTCTGTGTGGAGTTTGCACGTTCTACCTGTGTCTGCGTGGGTTTCCTCCGGGTGCTCCGGTTTTCTCCCACAGTCCAAAGATGTGCGGGTTAGGTTGATTGGCCATGGTAAATTGCCCCATAGTGTCAGGGGGACTAGCAGGATAAGTACGTGGGGTCAAGGGGAAAGGGCCCGGGTGGGTTTGTGGTCAGTGCAGACTTGATGGGCCAAATGGCATCTTTCTGCAATGTAGTGATTCTATGATCTGAGAGCTTGGTGAATAACATTGCTATATAACATTCATGCGAAGTGATTTGGAATGCTTGAATACTCTAAAGGTACTATATGAGCACAGGTTGCTGTTATTGTTGCAGATCTACATAGCGCAGCATTTTCATAGAATCCCTACAGTGCAGAGGAGGCCATTCGGCCATCGAGTCTGCACCAACTCTCTGACAGAGCATCTTACGCAGGCCTCTTCTCCACCCTATCTCCGTAAACCCACACATTTCCCATGGCCAATCCATCTAACCTAGACATCCCTGGACACTAAGGGACAATTTAGCATGGCCAATCCACCTAACGTGTACATCTTTGGACCCGTGGGAAGAAACTGGAGCACCCGGAGGAAAGCCACGCATACATGGGGGAATATGCAAACTCCACATAGACAGTCACCCATGGCTGGAGTCAAACACGGGTCCCTGGTGCTGTGAGGCACCAGTGTTAACCACTGTGCCACCGTGCCGCCCATACCTAACCTAAACAATTCCTGGCATAATGCATGGAAATTTCTGAGCATCGCTTTTATTTCACAGAAAGGATTTTTTTCCAAATGAGCTACATTTATGGATGTATTTTAAAATAAAATATTTTCACAGTTACTTAAAGAAAATAAGCCTCAAAGGTATCGTGAACATGCTCATTGTGAACTTGTAGCAACTGTATATCCACAATTCCAATGCCTGTCTCAGTAACTGCAGAATTCCCCATGCCCATTGTACCTGGAGGTTTCTGATCCTGAGCAGGTATTGTCCTCAAAGACTGTAACAATAACTTGTATTTTGGATTCTTTCCATTTTGCATTTACGCGCTGCTCCTCTGCACAACATCCAACAACAACAGCGTGAGGTTTTCACACAGTCAAAGAGGTAGGTTTTAAGCTGTATCTCAAATATGTCGTGGAGTTTAATCGATTATAAGAGATTGCAGTGATACCACTTGGAAATTCCTGAATCTGGATAAAGTTTCTGGTAATGATTCCTTCTGGGGAATTACAGACAAAAAGGACCAGGACACAGACCAAAAGAGAAAATGCTGGAAAATCTCAGTAGGTCTGGCAGCATCTGTAAGGAGAGAAAAGAGCTGACGTTTCGAGTCCAGATGACAGTTTGTCAAAGCTAAAAGGCACAGAAAGTGGGAGATATTTATACTGCAGGGTGAGGGAATGAAAGATGAGTCATAGTCACAAAAACAAGGCTACAGGCTGCTAATGGCAGTCCATGGAGAGAATAAAAGGTGTGAATGGCCAAATGGCAGAGAAGCTGAAATCAGAGGGTAAACTGACAGATGAAGATGTGGGGGGAGGATGGTGGGGAATTTGTGGGAGAGATATAAAATGGAAACATGCAAACCCATACTTCAGATAGTTGGGGGCTACTGCCCTATCAATGAGTTTATGGCAGGGATCTGAAGATACCTTCCATAATGTGGGACCACCCCCTGGCTTTGGAGTGGATGCAGTAAAAGTTTTAACAACACCAGGTTAAAGTCCAACAGGTTTATTTGGTAGCAAATGCCATTAGCTTTCGGAGCGCTGCTCCTTCGTCAGATGGAGTGGAAATCTGCTCTCAAACAGGCCTCCTCAGAAGACAAACACGGGACACGGTGGACAGAGTACCCTTCGTTGTCCAGTACTTCCCTGGAGCAGAGAAACTACGGCATCGCCTCCGAAGCCTTCAACATGTCACTGATGAAGACGAACATCTCGCCAAGGCCATCCCCACACCCCCACTTCTTGCCTTCAAACAACCGCACAATCTCAAACAGACCATTGTCCGCAGCAAACTACCCAGCCTTCAGGAGAACAGTGACCATGACACCACACAACCCTGCCACAGCAACCTCTGCAAGACGTGCCGGATTATCGACACGGATGCCATCATCTCATGTGAGAACGCCATCTACCAGGTACACGGTACCTACTCTTGCAACTCGGCCAACGTTGTCTACCTGATACGCTGCAGGAAAGGATGTCCCGAGGCATGGTACACTGGGGAAACCATGCAGACACTATGACAACGGATGAATGAACACTGCTCGACAATCACCAGGCAAGACTGTTCTCTTCCTGTGGGGGAGCACTTCAGCAGTCACGGACATTCAGCCTCTGATCTTCGGGTAAGCGTTCTCCAAGGCGGCCTTCACGACACATGACAGCGCAGAGTAGCTGAGCTGAAACTGATAGCCAAGTTCCGCACACATGAGGACGGCCTAAACCGGGATCTTGGGTTCATGTCACGCTATCAGTAACCCCCACAGCTTGCCTCCTGGACTTGCAGAATCTCACTGGCTGTCCTGTCTGGAGACAATACACATCTCTTTAACCTGTGTTGAATGCTCCCTCCACTCACATTGTCTATATCTTTAAGACCTGGTTGGCTGTAGAGATTCGCATTCTAATCAGTATTCTGTAACTTGATTTTGTGTCTCTGTGCCCTGCTTGAGAGCAGATTTCCACTCCATGAGACGAAGAAGCAGCACTCCGAAAGCTAATGGCATTTGCTACCAAATAAACCTGTTGGACTTTAACCTGGTGTTGTTAAAACTCTTATTGTGTTTACCCCAGTCCAACGCCGGCATCTCCACATTCGGAGTGGAGCCCATTAGTTCATTACTGAAAGCTGGACCTCGGGTGGCACGTATGTCAAAAGGGGCTAGTGAGTGGATGGAAGCTGCTGGAGTAGGAACGGCTACAGAGAAGCACAAAAACTGGGTGAATATACAAGAGAGGGGGCAGAATATCAGATATATGGACTGGCAGAAGGAAGTAAAAATGTGGAAAGCCAGGAAACAGAAGAGTCAGTTCAGACAGTGGATCGAATAGTGATCACAAACCAAGGCAAAGATCAAGAGCTGTGAAAGGAAGTCTAATCAAAGAAGAGACATGTCGAGTGTTAGTCATCCAGCTAGGGACAGTAGATCTACTAGGGGACACAGTTTAACAAGAGCAAGTGAGGAACGACACAAGAGCCTCTATGATAGAGAAACTCTAGTGGCTACCAACAAATTAGATGGTAAATTGGTAAAGCACCTTAGCTGCGGAGACAACTGCATTGGTAGGAGTGATAGATGTGCCTATATATACTGAGTATTTTAAAGGAACTCTTATAGAAGGGGCAATGGGCAAAAATGTGCCTATAGAATGCTACCAAGATAACTATTCACTCTGGGACATTTGATTAAGTGTCAGTAGAAAGAGGTTGAGGATTGATTTCGCAAGTAGGAAAGGCCACAGAGGAACAGATGTTGGAAAGGAAGGTGATTTCCAAAATAACGTGGTTGATGCAAGTCACCAGTTAACAGATTGTTTCACAAAAAGAACAGCTTGTTGGATACCCTCTCAGAGGGACACCTTGTGCTATAATGGATTATGAGAACACAGAAATGTTCATGTTGCAACCTTATTCATTTCTTTCCATTTTCAAAATGGGTTGTTGTGGTGGGGGGAGTAGGGAGTATGTTAAAGTTTGATTGGATACTAAGATAACATTGTATTATTGATTTGTATCTATTCTTATGAATAGTTTTATTTTCAATTTTAATTTTTAAAGGAAAGCGGGGAATCTGTTTGGATTTTATAGGTTCTGTTGATAGATGTTAAATAACTTGTAGTTTATGGTAATAAGGTGAACAAGGGCTGGGTATTGATTAGTTAATTATACCCAGGTATGTATATAAAGAGTCATGATGTGGAGATGCCGGCGTTGGACTGGGGTGAACACAGTAAGAAGTCTCACAACACCAGGTTAAAGTCCAACAGGTTTATTTGGTAGCACAAGCCACAAGCTTTCGGAGCGCTGCTCCTTCGTCAGATGGAGTGGAAATGTGCTCTCAAACAGTGCACAGAGCATCTGACGAAGGAGCAGCGCTCCGAAAGCTTATGGCATTTGCTACCAAATAAACCTGTTGGACTTTAACCTGGTGTTGTGAGACTTCTTACTGTATAAAGAGTCAGCCAGCATTGGTGATGGATGTGTTAGTGGAGGAGTAAGCTCTGTGGTGGGCAATAAACAGTCTCCACCAAAACATCCTGATCTCAATGTCTTCTTCACAACCAGGTTTAGGAGTTTCTCCAACAGTGATGACCATGAAACCATCACCAATTGTTGTAAAAACCCATCGGATTCACTAATGTCCTTTGAGAAAGGAAATTTGCCATCCTTACCTGGTAAGGCCTACATGTGATTCCAGACATAGCAATGTGGTTAACTCTTAACTGCCCCCTGCAATTGTCTCACAAGCCAACTGAAGGATAAAAATGCTGGCTTTGACAGCAACACCCACATCTCATGAAAGAATAAAGAAAAAATATACATCTTGGACAATTCTTGGGCGGGATGAGGTTACAGAGATTGGGAGAGGAGGGGTTTGAAAACAAATAGTGAACTTGGAGATGAAAAGAAATGTCGGAGACACACAGTCAGTGATGTTTTAAACAGTGTGTTGTTTGGGAAGCTTTTGCTGAATTCAGAAGTATGGATTGTAGGAGGTAGTTAGAAGCTGTCATGTTTAAGGCAGCTAAATCACTTGCTGTGAGAAGGTGTAGCACACTCATTGTCTTTTAGTAAGTGGAGGAAAGTTTACATAAGTCCGGGTATAAGTGCTGCATTGCAGGTCCATGAATGTTGCATGAGAGAAACTGTTTTATTACTTGTATCTGGCCTTAGTGCCAAGAACAAAGCACATGTTTGGAAGTTTGCAAAAGTTTGTCAAGGGGTGTGCAGTGTTAGTTACATCCTGAACGTTCTGAAGTTGTGTAAATAGCATTGGGCACTGTGGAACAATTCGGAATGTAAAGGGTGTGAGATCTGCTTGCAGGGTTAATTAATGCTAACAAGCCTGAGAGGACATTGAAAGTAAGACATGGAACTTGTAAAAGACAATGACTGTGGTTAAGTCTTGGACATTTGCTCAATCCCTAACAATAAAGTTAATTATCCCAAGTCCTCCCTGGGAGTCATCACTAGGTTCCAGTTGTCTCTAATGTGCTTGTCTAACTCTCAACCTTGCTTCGAAAGGAATTAAATTGGCACAGAGTTAATAATGAGTAAATTAAATTCACTGCTCAGGGGAAACAAAATTCAAATATGCAGTTTCGTTTGAAGTATGTTAGTTTTATGGGAGGATCTTCCCTTCATACAGTGTTTTCATCACTTCAGGACATCTCTCAGCAATTTACAATTTATACAACTCAAAAACCCACAAACAGCAATGACATTAATAACTAGATAATCTATTTAAGATTATTATTGGACAAATATTGGCCAGGATACTGGGAGAACTTTCCTGAAGCTCTTTGAACAGCATCCATGAATATTTTCTATACCCTCATCTCCCAGAGAGGGCAGAAAGGGCCAGTGTGTAACTTTTCAGCTGTGAGACAGCATCTCCAATAGTGCAGCACTCCTTCTGTCCTGCATTGGAATGTCATCCAGAATTTTGGGCTCAAGTCTCTGGAGTGGGGTTTGACCTCACTATGTTTTTAACTTTGAGACTTGAGGGAGACCATTTGGACAAGACTGGCACTTATGCCCTCTAGCTCCAATCTTCTTATCCAAGTTAAGCTTTCCTCGCTTAGTTGTTATCACTTTTTAAAAATATTTTTTACTGCGCCTTTTTAGATGGTTTCACCTTTTCCCAGTTTTTCAAAAGAGAGGAAATAGCCAGCAGATTCCTCAGCATTCATAGATAGACCTGTGTTCCAGTTATGGACAAACATTCTGACCCCACTGCAAACATTAACCTCCCCTTTTCAGGTGCTGCTGTGTATTTTCAGCATTTGCTGTGCCAACTTTGATTTTCTGGTTTCAATTTTGTTATCTCTGCAAGTTAAACAGCTTGTGTCCTATTTGTATTTGCATTGTGATTGTTCAGCCCAATGTTTTTGAGAGTCAAAAACTCAGCCACTACTTCTCCATCCTTGTCTAATGTGTAAATTCCACTATCAGAGCAGTCAATCCTCCTGTGTGCCAGAGAGGTAATTACTGTCTGTGATTTTAGTTACACTGTGTTAATTGTGCACGGTGATTAAATGGCAGAATGTTCAGAGTACTTAATTGGTCTTGGGGCAAAGTTACAATCAATAGCACTGGATAAAGCAAGAGTACATTAATAATGATTAAATATATATGGTAAAGGTAGCAGCGAGAATATCAATTGCATTTTGAAGGCTTTTGCATCAATATAAGATTATAGATATTTCACATCTCTAATGTGAGTAAATTGGAGCTGTTTTTGGGAGGAAGGATTGTGTTTATTGTCATTAGGAAGAACTTCATGTTCCTAAATAATCCTTGAGTTGGTTCAGTCACTCAGTGAAACCTCTCTTCCTGTCTTTTGTCTCCACAAATCATGACTGACCTGTAGAATGTTTCCAACATTTTCTACTTTCTACTCGATTTGCAGCATTTATTTACAACATTTACATTAAGGGTGATCACCAGAGAGACCTTCACCCAGATTCACTGGTGCTGCTTAAGGGGCTTTTTGGAAATCTATACTTCCAATCAATCTATAAGATGCCGATAGAGTTTCTGTACATTTCCAACGTTTTCTGTTCTAACAATGACTCTATTGGATATTATTGTTTAAGATGTACAGGTTATTGGCCGTGCTAAATGCACAGGGGTTACAGGGATTGGGCAGGTATGGCGGGGAGGGGGAGGGGTGGTCACCTTCATCACCTTCTGAAGCAGGGAGTTCCAAAGTCGCACAACCCTCAGAGAAAAGAATTCTCCTCATCTCTGCCCTAAATTGATGACCCCCAATTTTAAAACAGTGTTCACTATTTTGGATTCACCCACAAGAGGAAATATCCTTTCAATATCCACCTTATCAAGACCATTCAGGATCCTGTAAACTTCAATCAAGTCACCCCTCGATCTTCTAAACTCTAGTGGAAACAAGCCAAGTCTGTCTAACCTTTCTTCACACGACAACCCACTTATCCCAAGTATCTAGTAAACCTCCTCTGAACAACCTCCCTTAAATAAGGAGACCAAAACTGCACACAGTATTCAAGGTGTGGTCTCGCTAATGGCCTGTATAACTGAAATATAACATCCTTACTTTTATGTTTGATTCCCCTAGTAATAAAGGACAGCATTCCATTAGCCTTCTTTACTACACGCTGGACTTGCACACTAATGTTTAGTGATTTATGCACTAGAACACCTAGATCCCTCTGCACTTCGGAATTCTGCAGTTGTTCTCCTTTTAAGTAATACTCTGCTGTTTTATTCTTCCTGCGAAAGTGGACAACTACACATTTTCCCACATTACACTCCACCTGCCAGACTTGCGCCCACTCAAGCAACGTATCTATATCCATCTTCACCCTCCTTATGTCCTCTTTACAACATAATTTCCTACCTATCTTTGTGTCATCTGCAAATTTAGCTGCCATGCCTTCACTCCCATCATCTAAATATTTGATATAAATTGTAAAATGCTGAGGCCCCAACACAGACCCCTGCAGGACTCCACTCATCATTTATCCACAACATGTGTGGCTCCTTCAATGAACTCCAGCAAATTGGCTAAACATGATTTCCCTTTTGCAAAATCAT
This sequence comes from Mustelus asterias, assembly GCF_964213995.1. Classification (NCBI taxonomy): domain Eukaryota; kingdom Metazoa; phylum Chordata; class Chondrichthyes; order Carcharhiniformes; family Triakidae; genus Mustelus; species Mustelus asterias. The sequence continues at coordinate 92,853,419 of NC_135803.1, read as the reverse complement.
GCTGATTCTTCCCAATTTCCTGTTTTTCTAAATGCCCAGCTATAACCTCCCTAATGATCGAATCCAACAACTTCCCCATGACAGACCTCAAGCTAACCAACCTATAGTTTTTGCTAAGACCCTAGGATGAAGTCCATCAGAACCCAGAAACTTGTCAGGCCACAACTCCATCTGTTTGCTCAGTACCGCTTTGCTAGTGATTTGCGAGTAATTTCATCAAGTTCCTCTCTCCCCTCAATCTCCTGATTTACAGCTCTTACTGGAATGTCTATTGTATCCCCTATAGTGAAGATAGACGCAAAATATTTGTTCATTTCATATGCTATTTCCTTATTATCTATTAATTGGCCATTCTCACTCACTGGAGGACCAACACTCACTTTATTACTCTTTTCCTTTTTAAATACTTGTAGAAACTCTTGCTATCCATTTTTACTTTTCTAGCTAGCTTCCTCTCATATTCCATTTTTCTTTATCCTGATTAACCTTTTATTCTCTGCCATTCTTTATATTCTGACCAATTATCTGATGTGCCACTCATCTTTGCGCATTTGTCTGCTTTTTCCTTAAGTTTGATGTTATCCTTAACTTCTTTAGTTAACCACAGATGGTGGCTCTTCCCTTTAGAATTTTTCTTTATAATAGGAATATACTTATTCTGAAATATCCCATAAATGTCTACCAATGCTTCTCTTCTCTAGTCTAGTATTCCAATTCACTTCAGATAACTTAGCTTTCATGCCTACACATTTGCTTTTATTTAAGTTTAAAACACTAGTCTTAAACCCACTCTACTCTCTTTCAAACTGGATGGAAAATTCAAACATATTGTGTTTGATGCTATCTAGGGATGATTTTTCTCTCAGGACATAAATTAATTAATTAATCACATTACACAATACCAAGTTTAATATAACCTTCTCTGTTTGGTTTCAGAATGTGCTGTTCCAAGAAACTATCTCAAAAGCCTTTTATAAGCTCCTCATCCAGGCTACTACTGCCAATCTGATTTTTCCAGTTTATATGTAGATAAAGATTTTACAACTTTTACAGATGCACCATAGAAAGCATTCTTTCTGGTTGTATCACAGCTTGGTATGGCGCCTGCTCTGTCCAAGACCACAGGAAACTACAAAGGATCGTGAATGAAGCCCAGTCCATCACGCAAACCAGCCTCCCATCCATTGACTCTGTCGACACTTCCCGCTGCCTCAGAAAAGCAGCCAGCATAACTAAGGACCCGATGCACCCCGGACATTCTCTCTTCCATCAGGAAAAAGATACAAAAAGTCTGAGGTCAAGTACCAACCGACTCAAGGAAAGCTTCTTCCCTGCTGCTGTCAGACTTTTGAATGGAGTTACCTTGCACTAAGTTGATCTTTCTCTATACCTTTGTTATGGCTGTAACACTACATTCTGCACTCTCTCCTTTCCTTCCCAATGAATGATATGCTTTGTCTGTATAGCGCGCAAGAAACAATACTTTTCACTGTATACTAATACATGTGACAAGAATCAAATCAAATCAAATATGATTATTGTTGCCCCTTTTTCACAAGCACCCAATATTTCTTCTTGTATACTTTGTCCTACTTTGTGGTAACTGTTACGGGATCTGTAGACCACTCCCACTGGTGACCTCTTTCCCCTATTATTCCTCATCTCCACCCAAACCGATTCTACATCCTGATTTCCTGAACTAAGGTCATCTCTGACTACTGCACCAATGCCATCCTGGATTAACAGTGCTACCCCTCCACCTTTGCCCAGCTTCCTATTCTTTTTGGATGTCATGTACCCCTCAATATTCAGGACTCAATCCTTGTCATTCCAGCCACAGCTCTGTAATGGCTATCAGATCATAATTATTTACTTCAATGTGTGTTATCAATTAATTTACTTTATTATGAATACTATGTGCATTCAGATGTAGAGCCTTTAGTTCTGTTTTGTAACAATTTTTTTCTCTCCGTGTCCCTTCCTGCCATTCTCTGACCCTCATTTCCCATATTACTATTTTCCTCTCCTGCCTTGGCACTACCCCTTAATTTGCTATATTTACCCAAACTTGATCCCTCACTCTCCACACTCCCGCTTTTAGTTTAAAGCTCTTTCTACTTATGTGGTCCCAGCATTGTTCAGGTGTAGACCATCCCCCAGTACATCCCCCAGCTTCCCCAGTGCTGATGCCAGTGTCCCATGAACCAGAACCCACTTCTCCCACAGTAGTTTTTGAGCCATTGTTTTCTAATTTTATTTGCCCCAAGGTCATCTTGAACACAGCTCAGGTAATAATCTAAAGATTGTTATCTTTGAGGTTCTGCTTCTTAATTTGGTGCCTAGCTCCTCATACTAACTATGCAGAACCTCTTTCCTCATCCTGTCTCTGTCGTTGGTACCTACACAGACCACGACCACTGGATCTTCCCCGTTCCACTGTAGGTTCCTCTCCAGTCCTGAGCAGATGTCCTGGACCCTGGCATCGGACGGGAAACACAGCCATCTGGATTCATGCCTTTTGCTGTAGAGAACCAAATCAATCCCCCTTATTATACTGTCCCCTACTCCCACTACAGATCTGCTCCCCTTACTTGAATAGCTTCCTTAACATGGCTAAGAATCCTCAAGACCCCTAAGATAGGAAGGGATAAGTAGTAATCTTGCACAATTCTGGCTCCCGAGTGCTATTCGCTGCTGGGCAGGTTGGGTGCGCACAAGTTGGGGCTCCCCTCATCCACAATGCCCCTGAGGTGGAAGAGCATTTTGACACTCTGTTTGATTGACACATGAGAACTATCAGCTGACTGAGGTATCTCAGGGTTTGGAAGTGCAGCCTAAAACACATTCAACGGGATGGAGGTCGGAAGAAGGAAGATGCATCTAATACAGTGGGGGAGGGTTTAAACCGTCGCACCAGCTGCAAAGTAGAAACCGTTACTTAGCAACGAGGAGAGATTTCTGCAGTGACGGATGGTCCAGGAACTGGTGCAGATCACAGCTGATGGTGAGAACATTGCCTCCACTGCTGAGAGCTAATGTCAAAGGTCACTGAGTAAATCCAAACATCTGCCCCAAAAATACCTCTTTTCTCAAAGAGAAACATCTCTATCAGATCATTCTGCCCACCATATCATCACATTCTCTATGTCAACAGTCGACCCACAAGATGAGAACTGCCCATGTTAATTTTCCTCTCTTAACTCTGAAATTAAGATGTTTTCTCCTAGATCTGAGCTGTATCTGTCTAATATCCCGTGGTCATATTCACTTCCTCTTCCAACAATGGCTTTAAAAGACTCCATTCAGGAGGAACTGAATGCCCCTGTCCATCATGGGCCTTCACAGCAGAGTGAGCCCATTGAACATTGTGTGTTATTGGAGGCTCCAGCACACGTTCCTTTACAATGATGTACTTGCTCTCATCAAAGCAGTGAGGCTCACTGAAAGAAACCTCTAAAGACACCGTGTACCTCAAGTAATGCTCTTTCTGACATCCATTTGTGCCTGCGGATAGTCACATGCAAACTAGATTAGCGGCTGGATTTCAGCAACATTTATTAAGAAATGATTCGTGACAAACATCTTGCACTTTCCTGTATTTTGTCCTGTAAAATATTGTGTGGCCGGGCTTTTCAGAGCTGTCATTAATGTGTCTCATGGAAACAGCCACTGTTTCTCTTAACTGAAATAAAAGGTTATTTTAGTCTTCAAAACCATGAGGTCAAAAACTTTACGATTATGGTGATGCCGGAGGCACTTTTACTGTATTGTAGTCTCAGCAGCTAGTAATCGGGCTGCTATCTCACATTCCCTCCCCCTTCTCCTCCTGCTTCGAATTTCCAGTGAGCGGCACAAAGCACTGCCATGGTCAGGTCAGGTGTTGATATTCTCACAAGCTGCCAGAGCTCAGTGAGGGCTGACACATGGTCAGTTTGTAGCTGGAGGTGACAGACAGAGTCCCGGATCCCCGGTGGGCAGCGAGGTGCTGTTGTGGATTCAGAATGGCTGGCAGCAGTCTTAGGACTTTTTGTGGTGTGTGGCGGGGAGAGGGGCGGAAGGGGTGGGAGGCAGGATGGGCCTCACATATATCATTGAGAGTTTTTTTGCAGCTTATCCAATTCTTTTAACATCCCGATTTAGGAGCCAAGTTAGCACAACTGGTCCGAATGATTTAACCTCTCCACACTCTGCTATCATCCTGCCATAGATTGCAATGCGTCATTCGGAAACAGTTTATTCAGCAAGGCAAAGATTAATCACTGTGCAACTATCTGGAATTCAGTTTTTTTTAATTTCAGAGGATAAGGAGTAAAATAATGTTCATAGCATTTGTGTAAAGGTAGAGTTCAAGCTTATCCAGCAGGGTAAGTGTTAAAACATGAGTCTTATCATTTGTTGGGTGGCCATATGGTGCCTGGGTTTATGCAGTGGCAACAACATGAAGATTCTAGTCAGCATATGTTATGCTAAATGTATAGAATCCAGGATGTCACACTCTTTTATAATGATTGGCACAAAATCACTGTGCTGAGAAAGGCAAGATGGGATTAGAACACAAACCTTTGATTCAGTCGGGCTCACAGGTTGCTTTTCCAAATGAAATGTTGTTCAGTAAAGAGCATTCTCAAGCCAGCTCCATGACTCTGAACTTTCCACAATTTGACACAGGTGAGAAATTGTCCACAATGTGTACCTTCAATGTGAATGTCAGTGTGAGAAATAGAAATGTCACACACCGGCATGGCAGGGGCAGGATTAAACCTGTTCGGGGTTCAATCATAGTTTTGGAGATCCATTTGGCATTTAACACACCAGTATCTGGTCTGGCTCTGCTCAAAGTTTCAACTGGGTGCAACAATGTCGAAGCAAAATGTTCGACTCCTTGGATCACACAGCACAGAGGGAAGCTCTTTAGTAGAGATAGTCTTCCTCTGGTTGTTTACCCACTGTTGCTGTGAACTGATGTGTTCACCTTAAACAATCTGAAATTCACCCATTGCTAGAATCACTATAGCACTGAGCTGGATAGGAAGCTTCCTCCTGCACTACACAATTAAATTATAGTAATTTAAACTTACCCATCAAACATGCTGCTAGCTTTATTTTTACCAGACTGTTTCTGCGGGAGAAGATTTCTTTTTTTTCCGCTGGCTGCTTCACAGCTTTGGACTGGAAGGGGATGTGTAAGGATGTGACTGGCTTTTACCACTTTTGATCCCTGTGACTTGGAAATATTTGTCACTGTTGAAAGCCAGCTGTTGAGTGTCATTGCCAAATCCTAATCAATAAGCTGGAGGATTCGATTACCTCCACGATGACCCCCAACACGGGTGCCCCACAAAGTTGTCTCCTCAGCCTCTTACTATACTCTTTATACACTAGTGACTGTGTGGCCAAATCCCCCTCCAAATCAATTTTCAAGTTTGCTGATGACACCATTGTAGTGGGTCGGATCTCAAACAATGATGAGACAGAGTACAGGAAAGAGATAGAGAATTGGTGAACTGGTGTGATTACAATAATCTTTCCCTCAATATCAGTAAAATGAAGGAGATTGTCATCGACGTCAGGAAGCGAAGTGGAGGAATACCCCTGTCTACATCAATGGGGATGAAGTGGAAATGGTCGAGAGCTTCAGGTTTTCTAAGTGTCCAGATCACCAACAACCTGTCTTGGTCCTTCCAAGCTGACATTATAGTTAAGAAAGTTCACCAACACCTCTACTTTCTCAGGGGGCTAAGGAAATTTGACATGTCAGCTACGATTCTCACCAACCGTTACAGGTGCTCCACAGAAAGCATTCCTTCTGAATGTATCACAGCTTGGTATGGCTCCTGCTCTGCCCAAGACCACAAAAAACAACAAAGGGTTGTGAGTGTAGCCCAGACCATCATGTAAATCAGCCTCCCATTCATTGTCTACATTTCCCACTGCCTCGGAAAAGCAGCTAGCATAATCAAGAACCCCACACACCCTGGACATACTCTCTTCGACCTTCTTCCATCGGGAAAAAGATATAAAAGTCTGAGATCACATATCAACTGACTCAAAAACAGGTTGTTCCCTGCTGCAATCAGACTTTTGAATGAACCTACCATATATTAAGCTGATCTTTCTCTTCACCTTAGCTATGACTGTAACACTACATTCTACACCCTCTCCTTTCCTTCTCACCTATGTATTCTATGAACAGTATGCTTTGTCTGTATAGCACGCAAGAAACAGTACTTTCCACTGTATATCAGTACACGTGAATAATAAATCAAATTGAGAGATCTGAGAACTTGTCTGATTTGCCAAGTAAGTGGCTGCTGCACTTGGATGATGGAGCACAAGTCAAACAGCCCAGAAGACCTCAAACTCTGGTGTGTTGTGTGTTAGCTAAGATCAGTCAGGTGAGAGGGTTCTAGATTTGGCTTCAGGGTCTTTGGGTTGGGGAAGGGGAGAAAATCAGCAAGTGTTCCCTCTTCCATGGTTATTGGCTTGTCCACATCAACAAAAAAGAACGGCACCAGGAAGGATTATGTGGGGAGCAACCTCAAGGAGTGGCATTGCTTCCTTAGAAAAAAAAAGAATCAGGCACCTCAGGTCAAAAGATGAGCTGGAAAGACCAGACACTGCGAACAAAATCAGACAGTTCACCTTGCCCACACTGTGGAGAAGCATGCAGCTACATTAGAACATACAAGAGATGACTCTACGCAAGCAAGAAACAGCCATATTCAATCACAAAGGGAAAACTGATGGACGACGGTATTAAGAATAGACACGAGTGGGTTATGGAGCGTGACTGACAGCCTTGAGATCTGTATCCTTGTAGGGTTCAATGCTTTCAGCAGAGGTGATAACATTGGAGTGGAGAGGAAAGTTTGTAGTAGTTAATATGCAGCCAGGCTTGAGTGAAAAGTGAATGATACTATGGGCTAAGCCCACAATGGGGCAGGGGTGCAACATTACAGATGTAGCCAATCAATCCTCAACCTGGAGAAAGTAGTAAGAGTTAGTAAGAACAATCACTGTATCATTCAATGTCACAAAGAAAAATGTTAATATGTGATTCCTTGAGGAGTTTTCCACTTTCATATTGTTTTAAATCGATATTGTTGATTCAATAAACCCAGTTAAATCCAAAATGGTGTCCATCGGAAATACCTAGTATTACTATCCCAGTTGGTGTTATAACTGGACGGGAAGGCCTCAGAATGGAAGCCTGGTTCAAAAGACCGTAACGCTTACTTATTTTGGGAAAATGTTGATGAATGGAGTCAGAGAATTGCAGTTATTAAAGCGGAGGTTGATCCCCCATCTGAGAACTAACACCATAGAGTCATAGAGGTTTCCAGCATGGAAACAGGCCCTTCAGCCCAACTTGTCCATGCGCCCTTTTTTATAAACCCTAAGCTAGTCCCAATTGCCCGCATTTGGCCCATATCCCTCTATACTCATCTTACCCATGTAACTGTCTAAACGCTTTTTAAAAAACAAAATTGTACCCGCCTCCACCACTACCTCTGACAGCTTGTTCCAGACACTCACCACCCTCTGTGTGAAACTCCAGCATGATGCCACCACTAAACATATCTTCCCCTCTCTCCCCTTGTCAGCATTCTACAGGGATAGTTGCCTCCGGGACACCCTGGTTCACTCCTCCATCACATTCAACACTTCACCCACCTCCCATGCCACCTTCCCATGCAACTGTCGAAGGTGAAAAACCTGCCCCTTTCCCTCCTCCCAGCTCACTGCCGCAGGGCCCAAAACACTCATTTCAGGTGAAGCAACATTTCACGTGCACTTCCTCAAATCTGGTCTATTGCATCTGCTCGTCCCAATGCGTTGCACTCTACATTGGAGAGGCCAAACGTAGACTGGGTGACTGCTTTGCAGAACATCCTTGGTCCATCCGCAAGCAGGACCCAGACCTTCCTGTCACTTGCCACTTCAGCACACCATCCTACTCTCTTGTCCACATGTCTGTCCTTGGCCTGTTGCAATGTTCCAGTGAAGCCCAAACCGGAAGTACAGCACCTCATCTTCTTCAGTTTCGCTTGTTCCTTTAACTGCAAACATTTTGGAATTCCTCTATTCATCCCCTAGTTTCTAGAACTAACTGTCACTAAGGTTTGGGACTTGTGTGCTTATCAATTATTCCATTATTCTGCTTCTGGCAGAGCTCAGAGTGTTGTTCTCTAGATGCTAAGCTCCTTCTGCAAATGGATTCATTAAACTAAAAATACAAATACTTTTCTCTAAAGGTGGCCTGTGGTTGCTAAGCAACAGCTCATTTTTTCCTCCAAGTTCTTGTTTACATTTCACACGATGAATGCCCTAAACACAATAGAGACAGAGTATAAAATGAAGCCAAAAACCACCATACAAGTAAACACCTTTGTTTAACATGAATCTAACCAACGTTACTACCCTTCTTACAAACTACTAAAATAAAACATTTAAACATGTACGTTATTTCTATCATATAACAATACAAACACAGATCACTTCAAACTATCCCTGCTTCCTGACACTAGACTTTGTCCACAACAATATCCATCAGGAATACCCAAACTCTGTCCACAACACTGTCCATCAGAGTGATGCCGCATCTGTTCTCGAATGTCCATTCAAAAGTCCCAATTTCCGTTCCAACAGTGTCGATCGGAGAGACCCAGCTATGCCCGTTGCTTTTTATGAACTCTACCACCTTGCTCAGAAAGATGAGGATGATTTGAATTATTATGGTGACTCATAATTGGTGCTAGATATGCAAAGAGATCACATGTGCAGTTCCCAGCATGCCCTTTTGAAAACTTTGAGTGTGAAGTTATGGAGATGACAAGTTAATTCCTATGGACGGACAAGCAGATGGACAAACAAAGAAACAGATGAAGAGAGCCATTAAAATATTGAAATGTAGACTGAACATATGTTGCGACATTAATTAGTCCACTAGCATACTGTATAATTAAAGAGTGAGTCTCACAATCAAAGCTTCTTTCAAACATCAAGATCTTTACAAAAAATTACCAGAAACTTTTATATTCATTATTTGGTCTATTTTGGTTGTGCATTTGAATATTTTTGATGGATAATGTAGAAGGGCAACACTGCAGGCAGACACACGACAAATTACAAATAACTACATCCCAGACGGCACTAAACAGTCACACACCAAGTGAGATCTTTCCGAGGTTACTGCAACAATAACAGAATCAATATCACTTATCGAGACTCCGCAATGTCTGGAGGAGCTATTGTGCCTCTGGAAAACTAATCAAGTATCAGGAAATGGGGACAATTAACACACCATTGAAATAGGCTTGATAACTACAATGCTTTGACATTGCAAACAGGTAGACAGGATATGTTCAGAAAATGATTAAAGATAAAGCACACAGGATAATGGATCAGCAAAATGTGATCAAAACAAAACTTAATAACAAATTTAAAGTAACAATATGATGACCTAATCGAAATGTAGCGCTTTGTAACGTGAAAACATATAAGAATGTATAAACACCTATGATGGTTCAAGTAGCTCGGGAACAAGCTAGAATTACAGTTCCGAGTACTGCTTTCCTTCATGCATGATGAATAAAGCTGTTTTTGTTGCAGTTCTATATGGTCTTGGAAGACTCAGTTCATTCATTCCCTCCAACAGATAATGATTGTTTCTGTCTGGAAATGGGAGAAAGAGTTTAATTGGAGGAGTCATTGGGTTGAACAGTGCTGGTGGTGTTAGCCATCCACCCTTGGTGGGTCAGAAACTCCGTTGGTTCAATGCTGTCATTGTTAAGACTTTTTTCATTGCTGTTGGATTCAACCACAACATGATTCATGACTTGGTGAGTATCAGTGGTCTGCCATCTTCAGTTGCAGCCAAAGTAAGAAAATGGATGTTTTCTGAAAGATTGCAAAATATAACTATCTTTGTGTAGGTGCCTGATGGTCTTGCATTTTCCTTTCCAAAATGGGTGTTGATATGCAATTCAGGATAGAGAATATTAGTGCCATTGCAATACCATGACTGCTGACCCAACAAGATGGAGGGTACACACAGGTGTGAAATATACAGAGAAACATACATAGAAACTAGAAGTAGGAGTAGGCCCTTTCAGCTTGCTCTGCTCTTATTTTGATCATGACAGATTATCAAATTCAAAACTCTGATCCTATCTTCTCCCCATAGCCCTTTAGCCTCAAGAGCTATATCTAATTCCTTCTTGAAATCACACAATGTTTTGGCTGTAACTACTATCTATGGTAGTGAATTCCCCGATGAGCACAGCACATTCTATGCCCGTTTTGAGCAAGAGGTCAGCGAGAGCACGCCCTCTACCCCGGAAGTCTTGGACGAACCTGTATCTGAGGTCACCGTCACATACATCAGTGCAGCCTACTCAAAAGTCAACCCAAGGAAAGCAGCTGGCCCAGATGTGGTACCCAGATGAACATTCAGATCCCGCGCGGACCAGCTGGTGGGGGTATTCGCAGACACCCTTTAACCTCTCTTTACGCCAATCTGAGGTCCCTATCTGCTTCAAGAAGACAACCATCATCCCTGTGCCAAAGAAAAACCAGGCAGCGTGCCTTAATGACTATCATCCGTTCGCTCTGACATCCGTCATTATGAAGTGCTTCGAAAGGTTAGTCATGGCACAAGTCAATTCCAGCCTCCTGGATTGGCTGGATCCACTACAGTTCACCTATCGCCACAACAGGTCCCAGCAGACGCCATCTCCCTGGCCGTGCACTCAACCCTGGAACATCTAGATAACAAAGACACCTATGTCAGACTCCTATTTATTGACTACAGCTCAGCTTTCAACACCATTATTCCTACAAAACTCATCTCCAAACTCCGTGGCTTGGGCCTTGGCTCCTCCCACTGCAGCTGGATCCTAGCCTTCCTAACTCACAGACCGTCTGTGAGAAAGATGCTGTCTGTGTGGAGTTTGCACATTCTCCTCGTGTCTGCGTGGGTTTCCTCCGGGTGCTCCGGTTTCCTCCCATAGTCCAAAGATGTGCGGGTTAGGTTGATTGGCCGTGCTAAAATTGCCCCTTAGTGTCTTGAGATGGGTAGGTTAGAGGGATTAGCGGGTAAATATGTAGGGATATGGGGGGTAGGGCCTGGGTGGGATTATGGTCGGTGTAGACTTGATGGGCCGAATAGCCTCTTTCTACACTGTAGGGTTTCTATGATTTCTATGACCGCAATCAGTAAGGATAGGCAACAACACCTCCTCCATGATTATCCTCAACACCGGTGCCCCACAAGGCTGTGTCCTCAGCCCCTTACTATACTCCTTATATACCTATGACTGTGTGACCAAAGTCCCCTCCAACTCACTTTTCAAGTTTGCTGATGACACCACCATAGTGGGTCAGATCTCAAACAATGACGAGACGGAGTACAGGAAAGAAGTAGAGAATCTAGTGAACTGGTGAAATAATCTTTCCCTCGATGTCAACAAAACAAAGGAGATAGTCATCGACTTCAGGAAGCGTAGTGGACGACATGCCCCTGTCTACATCAACAGGTGGAGATGCCGGCGTTGGACTGGGGTAAACACAGTAAGAAGTTTAACAACACCAGGTTAAAGTCCAACAGGTTTATTTGGTAGCAAAAGCCACACAAGCTTTCGAGGCTCTGAGCCCCTTCTTCAGGTGAGTGGGAATTCTGTTCACAAACAGAACTTATAAGACACAGACTCAATTTACATGAATAATGGTTGGAATGCGAATACTTACAACTAATCCAGTCTTTAAGAAACAAAACAATGGGAGTGGAGAGAGCATCAAGACAGGCTAAAAAGATGTGTATTGTCTCCAGACAAGACAGCCAGTGAAACTCTGCAGGTCCACGCAACTGTGGGAGTTACAAATAGTGTGACATAAATTCTGATTCTAGGATCGCATGATAAAGACTCAGGAGGAAAAAAGCAGAAATATTTATGTGAAATAGTGTGACATAAACCCAATATCCCGGTTGAGGCCGTCCTTGTGTGTGCGGAACCTGGCTATCAGTTTCTGCTCCGCGACTCTGCGCTGTCGTGTGTCGCGAAGGCCGCCTTGGAGAACGCTTACCCGAATATCAGAGGCCGAATGCCCGTGACCGCTGAAGTGCTTCAGAGTGTGATGGAGTGGGGAGATTCAGTGGGGAGCACTTCAGCGGTCACGGGCATTCGGCCTCTGATATTCGGGTAAGCGTTCTCCAAGGCGGCCTTCGCGACACACGACAGCGCAGAGTCGCGGAGCAGAAACTGATAGCCAGGTTCCGCACACACAAGGACGGCCTCAACCGGGATATTGGGTTTATGTCACACTATTTCACATAAATATTTCTGCTTTTTTCCTCCTGAGTCTTTATCATGCGATCCTAGAATCAGAATTTATGTCACACTATTTGTAACTCCCACAGTTGCGTGGACCTGCAGAGTTTCACTGGCTGTCTTGTCTGGAGACAATACACATCTTTTTAGCCTGTCTTGATGCTCTCTCCACTCCCATTGTTTTGTTTCTTAAAGACTGGATTAGTTGTAAGTATTCGCATTCCAACCATTATTCATGTAAATTGAGTCTGTGTCTTATAAGTTCTGTTTGTGAACAGAATTCCCACTCACCTGAAGAAGGGGCTCAGAGCCTCGAAAGCTTGTGTGGCTTTTGCTACCAAATAAACCTGTTGGACTTTAACCTGGTGTTGTTAAACTTCTTACTACATCAACAGGGACAAAGTAGAAATACTTCAGGTGTGGCCTCACCAACGCCCTATATAACTGCAGTAACACATCCATATTCCGATAAACAAATCCTCTCGCTATGAAGGCCAATATGCTACTTGCCTTCTTTACTCCCTGCTGTATCAGTGCGCTTACTTTCAGCGACTGACGCACAAGGACACTAAGTATCTATCTTTCTCAATTTACACCCATTCAAATAATAATCGGCCTTCCTATTTTGCTACCGAAGTGGATAATCTCACATCTATCCAGATTATACTGCATCTGCCATGCATATGCCTGCTCACTCAGCCTGTCCAAATCACGCTGAAGTATCTCTGCATCCTCCTCACAGCTCACCCTCCCACCCAACTTTGTATCATCTGCAAATTTTGAGATTATACGTTTAGTTTCCTCATCCAAATCATTAATATATAATGTGAATAGTTGGGGTCCTAGCACAGATCACTGCAGTACCCCACTAGTCACTGCCTGCCAATCAGAAAAATACCCATTTATTCACAGAGGGACCTAGGTGTGCAAGTCCACAAATCCTTGAAGGTGGCAGCACAGGTGGAGAAGGTGGTGAAGAAGGCATATGGTATGCTTGCCTTTATAGGACAGGGTATAGAGTATAAAAGCTGGAGTCTGATGATGCAGCTGTATAGAACGCTGGTTAGGCCACATTTGGAGTACTGCATCCAGTTCTGGTCGCCGCACTACCAGAAGGATGTGGAGACGTTAGAGCGAGTGCAGAGAAAGTTTACCAGGATGTTGCCTGGTATGGAGGGTCTTAGCTATGAGGAGAGATTGGGTAAACTGGGGTTGTTCTCCCCGGAAAGACGGAGAATGAGGGGAGATCTAATAGAGGTGTACAAGATTATGAAGGGGATAGATAGGGTGAACAGTGGGAAGCTTTTTCCCAGATCAGAAATGACGATCACGAGGGGTCACGGGCTCAAGGTGAGAGGGGCGAAGTATAACTCAGATATTAGAGGGATGTTTTTTTACACAGAGGGTGGTGGGGGCCTGGAATGCGCTGCCAAGTAGGGTGGTGGAGGCAGGCACGCTGACATCGTTTAAGACTTACCTGGGTAGTCACATGAGCAGCCTGGGAATGGAGGGATACAAACAATTGGTCTAGTTGGACCAAGGAGTGGCACAGGCTTAGAGGGCCGAAGGGCCTGTTTCCTGAGCTGTACTGTTCTTTGTTCTTTTGTTCTTTGTTCCAACTCTTTACTTCCTGTCTGCTAACCAGTTTCCTATCAATCTCAAAACACAATCTGCAATCCCATACACTTTAATTTTACACAGTAATCTGCTATGAGAGACCTTCTCGAAAGCCTTCTGAAAGTCTAAATGAACCAAATCCACCAGTTCTGGTCAACTCTACTAGTTACATCCTCAAAGAATGCCAGCAAACTTGTCAAGACTTGTCCATTTTGCAAACCCATGCTGACTTTGTCTGATGATACCACTGCTTTCCAAATGCTGTGCTATAAAATCCTTCATAATAGACTCCAGTAACTTCCTTAATACTGATGTTAGGCTCACTGGTCTATAGTTCCCCGTTTTCCCTCAACCTTCCTTTTTGAATAGCGGGCTTACATTAGCTACCTTCCAATCTGGAGGAACCATTCCAGAGTCCAAAGAATTTTGGAAAATGACCACCAATGGATCTACTATTTCTAGGGCCACTTCCGTAAGTACTCTGGGACAAAGATTATTAGGCCCTGGGGATTTACTCACTTCAATTCCAATAATTTGCCCAAAACCATTTATTTACTAATACTGATTTCCTTCAGCTCCTCAGAACTTCCGATACATTATTCATGTCTTTCTTTGTGAAGACAGAAACAACTTTGATTCAACAAACAAGCCTGATTAGGGCCTCAATAGATGTGAACACTTAGGAATTTTAGACTGATGTGCAAGTCATCCCAGCTCACCTCAGCTGTATATAAGGCAGTGATGTTAGCAAGCAGACGACCAGTGAGCCTGCGCACGCCAGGGGGAGAGAGACTGCAGCCGGAGTGAGTTTCAGCCAGAGTGAGGATATCATAGATAAGCTGCAGAGCTGGGCTGAGAGGTGGCAAATGGAGTTTAATGCGGAAAAGTGTGAGGTGATTCACTTTGGAAGGAGTAACAGGAATACAGAGTACTGGGCTAATGGTACGATACTTGGTAGTGTGGATGAACAGAGGGATCTGGGTGTCCATGTGCACAGATCCCTGAAAGTTGGCACCCAGGTTGATAGGGTTGTTAAGAAGGTGTACGGTGTGTTAGCTTTTATTGGCAGAGGGATTGAGTTTCGGAGCCAGGAGGTCATGCTGCAACTGTACAAAACTCTGGTGCGGCCGCATTTGGAGTATTGCGTACAGTTCTGGTCGCCGCATTATAGGAAAGATGTGGAAGTGTTAGAAAGGGTGCAGAGGAGATTTACCAGGATATTGCTTGGTATGGTGGGAAAATCGTATGAGGAAAGGCTGAGGGGCTTGAGGTTGTTTTCGTTAGAGAGAAGAAGGTTAAGAGGTGACTTAATAGAGGCATACAAGATGATCAGAGGATTAGATAGGGTGGATAGTGAGAGCCTTTTTCCTCGGATGGTGTTGGCTCGCACGAGGGGACATGGCTTTAAATTGAGGGGTGAGAGATATAGAAACCCTACAGTGCAGAAGGAGGCCATTCGGCCCATCGAGTCTGCACCGACCACAATCCCACCCAGGCCCTACCCCCACATATTTTACCCGCTAATCCCTCTAACCTATGCATCTCAGGACTCTAAGGGGCAATTTTTAACCTGGCCAATCAACCTAACCCGCACATCTTTGGACTGTGGGAGGAAACCGGAGCACCCGGAGGAAACCCACGCAGACACGAGGAGAATGTGCAAACTCCACACAGACAGTGACCCGAGCCGGGAATCGAACCCGGGACCCTGGAGCTGTGAAGCAGCAGTGCTAACCACTGTGCTACCGTGCCGCCCTATAGGACAGATGTTAGAGGTAGGTTCTTTACTCAGAGAGTAGTAAGGGCGTGGAATGCCCTGCCTGCAGCAGTGGTGGACTTGTCAACGTTGAGAGCGTTCAAGTGGTTATTGGATAAACATATGGATGATATTGGAATAGTGTAGATTAGAGGGGCTTTAGATTGGTTCCACTGGTCGGCGCAACAGAGGGCTGAAGGGCCTGTACTGCGCTGTTATGTTCTATGTTCTATCAGGAATTTGGAGTTGAGTGGGAATTCGGTGTTGCAGGAAAAGAGGTGCTCATCTTCGGGAGAGGTGGACCTGCGAGAGAGACCCGGGGGCAAGTGAGAGGTAGAAAGGAAATCGAACCGTGCCGAAACAGCCAGCAGGTAAGTGTTGGTGACTGGTAAGTAGTTTCTTTTCTTTTTGTCTTGGCATTGTCGTTGTTGTTCACTACAATAGTGTTCCGTGCAATTTCTGTGGTTTATAGTTTGTAAAGGTTATATTTGATAGTAACAAGGAGCAGGAAAGAAGAGCCCCAGAAAATTGGATATAACCTGAAACAAAACATCTTTCAAAAGTTTAATTTAAATGGGTAAGACATGACAGGAGAGCTCCAAGCCGTGGTTTGCTGCTGTTGCTCTATGTGGCAGGCTGGGGACAGTTCCCACCTCTGGGTCAGCATGTGTGCAGGAAGTGTCTCCAGCTACAGCTCCTGGAAGCTCGAGTTTCAGAGCTGGAGCGGCAGCTGGAGACACTATGGAGCATCCGCGAGTCAGAGAGTATCGTGGATAGCACGGATAGAGAGTTGGTCACACCACAGACTCAGGCTCCGCAGGCAGGAAGGGAATGGGTGACCACCAGACAGAGCAAGAGAGATAGGCAGGTAGTGCAGGAACCTCCTGTGACCATTCCCCTGCAGAACAGATATACCGCTTTGGATACCGTTGAGAGGAATGACCTCTCTGGGGAAAGCAGCAGCAGCCAAACTCGTTGCACCACGGTTTGTTCTGCTGCAGGGGAGGGGAAAAAGTTTGCCAGTGCAATAGTTACAGGGGATTCAATTGTAAGGGGAATAGACAGGTGTTTTTGTGGCCACAAACGGGACTCCAGGATGGTACGTTGCCTCCCTGGTGCTAGGGTCAAGGATGTCTCGGAGCGGCTGCAGGACATTCTGAAGGGGGAGGGCGAGCAGCCAGTGATCGTGGTACACATTAGTACAAATGACATGGGTTAAAAAAAGGATGATGTCCTAAAAGCAGAATAAGAAGTTTAACAACACCAGGTTAAAGTCCAACAGGTTTATTTGGTAGCAAAAGCCACACAAGCTTTCGAGGCTCTGAGCCCCTTCTTCAGGTGAGCTGGGAATACAGGGAGCTAGGAAGAAAGTTAAGAAATCGGACCTCAAAGGTAGTGATCTCAGGATTACTACTGGTGCCATGTGCTAGTCAGAGTAGAAATGACAGGATATATCAGATAAATACATGGCTGAAGAGATGGTGTCAGGGGGCGGGTTCCAGATTCCTAAGGCATTGGGAGCAGTTCTGGGGGAGGTTGGACCTGTACAAATTGGACGGGTTACACCTGGGCAGGACTGGGACTGATGTCCTAGGGGGACTGTTTGCTAGAACGGTTGGGGAGGGCTTAAACTAATATGCCAGGGGGATGGGAACCTATGTAAGGAGTCCAAGAAGGAGGGAGCAAGGACAAGAACGAAAGGTAGAAAAGGGAATAAGAAAAGTGATCGGCAGAGAAACCAAGGGCAAAGTTCAAACAGGGCTGCAGAGAAAAATATTGAGAGCAAGGCAAACAATCTTAAAAACACAAACTTAAAGGCTCTGTGCCTTAATGTGCGGAGCATTTGCAATAAAGTGGGTGAACTAATCACGCAGATAGACGTAAATGGGTACAATATAATTGGGATTACGGAGACATGGCTTCAGGGTGACCAGGGGTGGGAATTGAATGTCCCAGGGTATTCAATATTTAGGAAGGACAGACATAAGCGAAAAGGTGGTGGAGTGGCACTGCTGGTTAAAGAAGAAATTAACACAATACTGAGAAAGGATATTAGCTCTGACAACATGGAGTCTGTATGGGTAGAATTGAGAAATATCAAGAGGCAAAAGACATTAGTGGGTGTCATATATAGACCCCCAAACTGCAGTGGTGATGTTGGGAATGGCATTAAACACGATATTAGAGATGCATGTGATAAGGGAATATCAGTGATCATGGGTGATTTTAATCTGCACATAGATTGGGCAAAGCTAATTAGCCACAATGCCATAGAGGAAGAATTCCTGGAGTGTATATGGGATGGTTTTCTTGACCAATATGTGGAGGAACCAACTAGAGAGCAGGCCAGCTTAGACTGGGTACTGTGTAATGAGAAAGGAATCATTGCCAATCTAGCTGTACGAGACCCCTTGGGAATGAGTAACCATAACATGATAGAATTTTTTATCAAGATGGAGAGTGAAGTAGTTGATTCAGAGACTAGGGTGCTGAATCTTAATAAAGGAAACTATGAGGATATGAGCCATGAGTTGGCCTTGATAGATTGGGGAGAGTTACTTAATGGGATGACAGTGGATAGGCAATGACAAACATTCAAGGAGCAAATGGAGGAACTGCAGCAACTGTTTATTCCTGTCTGGCATAAAAGTAAAATGGGTAAGAGGGCCATTCCATGGCTTGCAAAGGAAATTAGAGAGAGTATCCGATCTTAGGAAGAAGCACATAGATTGGCCAAGAGAAATAATAGGTCTGAGGGTTGGGAGCAGTTTAGAATTCAGCAAAGAAGGACGAAGAGATTGATTAAGAAGGGGAAAATACAGTACGAAAGTAAGCTTGCAGGGAACATAAAGACTGACGCTAGGAGTTTCTAGAGATATGTGAAGAGAAAGAGGTTGGTGAAGACAAATGTAGGTCCCCTACAGACAGAAACGGGGGAATGTATAATAGGGGGCAAAGAAATGGCCGAACAACTGAATATATACTTTGGTTCTGTCTTCACAAAAGAGGACACAAATCAAATACCAGAAATGTTGGCGAATGCAAGATTTAGTGAGAGGGAAGAACTGAGGGAGATCAATATTAGTAGAGAAATGGTGCTGGGAAAATTGATGGCATTGAAGGCGGATAAATCCCCAGGGTCTGATAATCTACATCCCAGAGCACTTAAGGAAGTGGCCCTTCAAATAGTGGATGCATTGGTGGTCATCCTCCAGGATTCTACAGACTCTGGAGCAGTCCCTGCAGATTGAAGGGTATCTAATGTCACTCCAATATTCAAAAAGGGAGGTAGAGAGAAAACAGGGAATTATAGACCAGTAAGCTTAACATCGGTAGTGGGGAAAATTCTCGAATTCATTATCAAGGACTTTATAGCAGAGCATTTAGAAAGCAGTGGGCAGGATCAGACAGAGTCAGCATGGATTTATGAAGGGGAAATCATGCTTGACAAATCTGTTGGAATTCTTTGAAGGTGTAACTAGTAGAGTTGACAAGGGGGAACCAGTCAATGTGGTATATTTGGATTTTCAGAAAGCGTTTGACAAAGTCCCGCACAAGAGATTATCTTGCAAGATTAAAGCGCATGGGATTGGGGGAAGTGTATTGAGATGGATAGAAAACTGGTTGGCAGAGAGGAAGCAAAGTGTAGGAATTAATGGGTGCTTTTCAAATTGGCAGGCAGTAACTAGTGGGGTGCCACAGGGATCGGTGCTGGGACTCCAGCTATTCACAATATATATTAATGATTTGGATGAGGGAACAAAATGTAACATCTCAAAGTTTGCAGAAGATACCAAGTTGGGTGGAAGGGTGAACTGTGACAAGGATGCAGAGATCCTACAGAATGATCTGGACAGGTTGGGTGAGTGGGCAAATCAATGACAGATGCAGTATAATTTGGATAAATGTGAGATTATTCACTTTGGAAGCAAAAACAAGAAGGCAGATTACTACCTGAATGGCTGTAAATTGGGAGAGGGGGTGTGCAGTGGGACCTGGATGTCCTTGTGCACCAGTCGCTGAAGGTAAGCATGCAGTGTAGCAGGCGTAAAGGCGGCAAATGGCATGTTGGCCTTCATTGTGAGAGGTTTCGAGTGTAGGAGCAGGGATGTGTTGTTGCAATTATTCAGGGTCTTGGTGAGGCCACACCTAGAATATTTGGTCTCCTTTTCTGAGGATGTTCTTGCTCTCGAGGGAGTGCAGTGAAGTTTACCAGACTGATTCCGGGGATGGCGGGAGTGATGTATGAGGAGAGATTGACTACGTTAGGATTGTTTTGACTGGAGTTCAGACGAATGAGGGGGGATCTACAAACAAAGAACAAAGAAAATTACAGCTCAGGAACAGGCCCTTCGGCCCTCCAAGCCTGCACCGACCATGCTGCCTGACTGAACTAAAACCCCCTACTCTTCCAGGGACCATATCCCTTCGTTCCTATCCTATCCATGTATTTGACAAGACGCCCCTTAAAAGTCACTATCGTATCTGCTTCCACTACTTCCCCCAGCAAGAGTTCCAGATACCCACCAACCTCTGTGTAAAAAAACTTGCCTCGTACATCTCCTTTAAAACTTGCCCCTCGCACCTTAAACCTATGCCCCTAGTAATTGACTCTTCCACCCTGAGAAAAAGCTTCTGACTATCCACTCTGTCCATGCCTCTCATAATCTTGTAGACTTCTATCAGGTCTCCCCTCAACCTCCGTCGCTCCAGTGAGAACAAACCAGGTTTCTCCAACCTCTCCTCATAGGGGCGGCACGGTAGCACAGTGGTTAGCACTGCTGCTTCACAGCTCCAGGGACCTGGGTTCAATTCCCGGCTTGGGTCACTGTCTGTGTGGAGTTTGCACATTCTCTTCGTGTCTGCGTGGGTTTCCTCCGGGTGCTCCGGTTTCCTCCCACAGTCCAAAGATGTGCGGGTTAGGTTGATTGGCCATGCTAAAATTGCCCCTTAGTGTTATGAGATGCGTAGGTTAGAGGGATTAGTGGGTAAATATGTAGGGATATGGGGGTAGGGCCTGGGTGGGATTGTGGTCGGTGCAGACTCGATGGGCCGAATGGCCTCCTTCTGTACTGTAGGGTTTCTATTTCTATAGCTAATGCCCTCCATACCAGGCAACATCCTGGTAAATCTTTTCTGTATCCTCTCCAAAGCTTCCACATCCTTCTGGTCATGTGGCGACCAGAATTGAACACTATGGGGGTGATTCTCCCAAAAGTGCTGAATTGGTGGGAAAACTGTTCTAGATCACGGCTGTTTTTTCAGTGCAACTTCAGACCCCAATCTCCCCACTCTGTGCAATGCAGAGGTCACAATCATGAATATCATTAAAAACCCGGGGTGGGCCCTATTTGCACCAAAGAGGCTGAAATCGGCGGGATGAGCAGGAACCTGCGCATGCACACATCTCTGGGAGATCGCTGAAAACACCTCCCAGCATCCAGATCACTGCCATCCAACCCGCATAGACATCGCTGGCTTCATTGCTGGCTCCCACAACCACCCCCCACAGACATCGCTGGTCCCCTCAAGCCCCCACAGACATCGCTGGCCTCATTGCTGGCTCCCACAACTCCCCCACAGACATCGCTGGTCCCCTCAACCCCCCACAGACATCGCTGGTCCCCTCAACCCCCCACAGACATCGCTGGCCTCATTGCTGGCTCCCACAACTCCCCCACAGACATCGCTGGTCCCCTCAACCCCCCACAGAAATTGCTGGCCTCTACAACCCACCCCCCCACAGAAATTGCTGGCCTCATCGCTGGCCCCCACAACCCCCCCACAGACATCGCTGTTCCCCTCAACCGCCCACAGACATCGCTGGCCTCATCGTTGGCCCTCACAATCCCCCACAGACATTGCTGGCCTCCACAACCCACCCCCCGCCCCCCAACAGACATTGCTGGCCTCCACAATGCCCCCCCCCCCCAACAGACATTGCTGGCCTCCACAACCCCCCCCCCCCCCCCCAACAGACATTGCTGGCCTCCACAACCCCCCCCCCCCCCAACAGACATTGCTGGCCTCCACAATCCCCCAGTCATCGCTGCCCCCATAACCCCCCCACAGACATCGCTGGCCCCCACAACCCCCACCCCCACCCCCCCCCCGACAGACATCGCTGGCCCCCACAACCCTCCCACAGACATCACTGGCCTCATCGCTTTCCCCACAATCCTCCCACAGACATCGCTGACCCCCTCAACCCCCCCATAGACAGCGCTGGCCCCCCAAAACATTGCTGGCCCTCTCACAGACATCTCTGGGCTCCAGAATCAGGAGGCAGTGCCCTGGAGGGCAGCGGATATGCTTCAATGTTTATTTTTGTTGTGTACAGTTTGCTGTGTTGTACTAATGTTTGTAGATTTGTAAATTATGATTTGTAAATTGAGGTATATTTAGAGGGCAATGCCCTGGAAAACTATAACCGACAATGAACCCTTCCTAAATAGGAGGTAATAATTGTAGGCTATTGATAAATGGATGGCGTTAGCAATTGGCAATATATCTTTCATATTCATTCTTTGAATAATTGTTTTGTAATAAACAAAATAAATCACCTAATAAACCAGAGCTGTTTATAAGCTGCAGGAATGGACACACAGCCAGTCATGTCACAAAGATGTCTGCAAGCAAACCAGCATCCAGATTTTCAGAGGCCGACCGGGAGCACCTGCTAGATGCTGTGGAGGAGCGGCGTGAGCGGATCTCCCCTGGCCAGGGCCCTCACCCAAGGGGTGCATCTACCACGGCATTGTGGGAGGAGGTGGCAGAAGTGGTGAATGCCAGAAGCCTGATACTGTGCTCTGGCCGGCAGTGCTGCAAAAAAATGAACAACCTTCTGCGAGCAGCAAGGGTGAGTGAGCATCGCTCTTGGCACGTACTTGGCACGGATCTCCAACCCTGATTAGACACCTGAAGGGCATACAACAAGTGACCCTTCCCCCAGGAACAGAATCTAACCCCTTCCCCTCACCCCTCCACGAGCACCCTTCAGTGGTGGCCGCTTTCCCTGAAACTGTCAGCACAACGCCCGAGACACAGGCGTGCATTGCGCACCATACACTGCAATATGTTAATGCTTGCTATCCACCTTATGTTCCCACAGGAAAAGAAAATCCACAATGCACGGGAGACGACACAGACTGGTGATGGTGTGCCTGATCTGCGGCAGCTCAGTAGAATGGAGGAGTGTGCCATGGAGCTGGCAGGGGGTGATGGACCATACCCAATGGTCACCGACAGCCAGGTCAGCATACAGCATGCAAGTGAGCAGAAGCACACCCTTAACCTTGGTCCTCCTCTAAGTCAGTGCGATGCTGCATGGAATGTTTTGCCTCCCTTCCCCATATGTGTGTTCTTTTTTCCAGCTCTGGACCCAGAGGAGCCCAGCCCTTCAGGTGTTGCTGCCACCCCTGCTGCTTTGGGGCAAACTGCCCACGAACCCCTGGATGACACCTTGGAGTGAGGCGCTGAGGAATCCTCCGAGGGCAGCACCACTAAAGCATCACCGGCATGTACCACACAACCCACCAACACAGAGATGATTACCACGGTGGGTACTTTGGTGTTGAGGCTTCTGGGTCACGATCTGGTGAGCACATCACAGCCGCTGATGCACATCGGGTGGAGGCGGGCACATCCGAGGGCTCGGGTACACGGAGGTCTGCCGGAGGCCAGGATTCAGCTGTCCCCAAGCCAGCTGCTGGGTCTCTGGGTTTGTTCCTCCCAAGTCTGGTGGAGATGCACTAGGAAACCCGGGGAGTTGTGGAAGGGCTGTCAGCAACCATGCTGCGACTGCAAGGCTGTTTAGGGGAGTCAAACAGAGTGCTGTTGCAGGAGGTGGTGCTGACACAGCGTGAGACCCAGGCCAACACTGCAAGGGTGGCGATCGCAGTGGAAAGTCTGGCTCAGGGGTCTGTCCTCATGGGTGACAGGGTCCAGGCCATCCTGGAGACACTACGGGCCACGGGCAAGTGTGTTTCCGTCATCCAGGAGGCACAGCGTTCCATGGCCATGGGTGTCGGGGGCATGTGGGAGACACTGCTGGCCATGGCTGGGACTCTCGCTGGCATTCTGGAGACACAGCAGGCCGTGGCTGTGAGTCTTGACAACTTAGCCCAGGCTCAGAGGGCTACTGCTGAGGGGCTCCAGAGCCTGGCTCGCTCACAGAATGCTGTAGCAGAGGGGCTCCGGAGCTTGGCCCAGTCTCAGAGGGCCAGGGCTGAGGGATCACACATCATGGGACAGATGCATCTCGGCCTCCAGAACTGGCAGAGCCAGGTGATGCTGGAGCTTCTGGAGCTCAGTCCAGCTGCCCTGGCATCCCATGGAGTGCCTCCGAGGTCTCTGGGCTCCCCAAGGGAGGAGGAAGGGCTTGAGGCCATGCCGGGGTCTTCGACGCAGGAGATCCTGGATATTCAGAGACCTTCCGATTCCCCCCTTTCTCACACCGGGGCATCTCAGGGCCAGCGAAATGAATAGAGTGGCACTGAAACAATGCCATCCGCAAGTCAGCCAGGGTCCTCCAGGTTCTGGCCACCCAGGGGACGTCCGCCAAGGGCATCGCAGGCAACGGGGTGAGTATCACAGCTGGACACCTCCACCTCTGATGTGCATCCTGGGGTAGCAGCTAGCAGTAGTAGACAACACAAAGTTAGAAAGTTTTAGTTCACTGGAGGGCACGGATGAAGGTCAGCATTAATCAGGGTTTGGTAATTTATGTTAAGAACACAATAAACTGTTAATTGCACATCACGCTGTGACTAATGTGTCTCTGAGTCCCCCCTCCCCCCCGCACCTTGGCCAAAAAACATGCATCCCCAACCCTTACAGCTAAGGGTGGCAGCATGCATTCGGAGTACAGGTGGGAGTTAGACTTGAGTGGCACCAGGGGCAAGAACCCAGTGTGCACAATAGCGAGTCATCATCATCCTCCAACCTTCAACCAAGACTCGCAACCATTGCCAGCCCTGACACATTAATAGGGTCGGATGTTTCTGGGGGAAAAGGTGGTGGGATGACAGGAGCAGGGGAAGGGAGCTGTGGTGGTTTGAGGGCCCAGGTTGATTTGGAGGGGGAATAGCGGCTGCACTTGCTCCTGGGGTGTGGTGGATGTATGTTGGTTGCATCCCCCTCACTGCATAGCACCAGCTAGGTGAAGTGGGCTGCAATCAAGGCGTCCCTCGCTGCCCTTCCCTGCCGGACACCTGCTGTCATCGCCCGCCTCTTTCCTCCAGCTCTTCATATGGCGGGAGGTCCATCTCGCCCTCGCTGCTCCTCCTCCTGCTCCAGCTGGTCTACCTGTTGCTGGGCAATGTGAAGAGCGCAGCGAATAATGATGATGTGTGAAACATGCACAGGGTCATACTGGAGGGCCCCCCAGAGCGGTCCAAGCATCGGAACCACATCTTCAGCAGGCCGATGGAGCGGATGGTTGCTTGGGCCTCACTGAAGCGGGTCTCCGTCTCGGACTCGGGCCTCTGCACAGGAGTCATCAGCCATGACCTTAGTGGGTAACCCTTGTCACCCAGTAGCCATCCCGGGAGCTTGGGCTGGTTTTTAAAGAGCCCAGGGATGTCCGACTGCCGGATCACAAAGCTGTCATGGACACTCCCTGGGTGGAGTGCATCGACCTGCATGATCTTGAGCCGATGGTCGCAGACAATTTGAACATTCGGGGAGTAGAACTCCTTCCGGTTTAAAAATCGCTGTGGCCCTGCATGGGGGGCCCACAAGGCGATGTTCGTGCCATCCACTGTGCCCTGTACATTCGGGATCCCGGTGATGGAGGTGAAGCCGAGAGCCTGGGCCTCCTGCTGTGCACGGCCCACATCGCAATTAATGAACTGCCCAGCCTGGGCATACAGGGCATCTGTGACCTGCTGCACACATCTGTGCACAGAGACCAGCTAGATTGCCTGGAATGATCCGGAGGCATAGAAATTGAGGGCTGCCGTCACCTTCACGTCTGCAGGGAGTGGGTGGCTGCCCCTCCCCTGAGGTGCCAGGTGTGCGAGCACCTCACAAATGTGTTGCACCGTGGTCTTGGACAGGCGCGGCGGCGACGGCACATCTCCTCCGAGGGGGCTTTGAAGGATTTGCTTGGCCTTGGCAACCTCCGCCTTCTGTGAACCCTCTCGGGAGGCTGCCCGCCCACTTCCTGGCCCTCAGTGGCAGGCCCCTGCCTTCCTTCCTGAGGGACTGCTCCTGTGGTGGTCTCTCCACGCCAGCCACCTCCTGAGCCGCCGCTGCCTCCTCCTCCTCTTCCCCTGCTGCCACCAACATGATGTGGAGATGCCGGCGTTGGACTGGGGTAAGCACAGTAAGAAGTCTCTCAATACCAGGTTAAAGTCCAATAGGTTTATTTGGCACCACAAGCTTTCGGAGTCTCGCTCCTT
Source organism: Mustelus asterias (assembly GCF_964213995.1). NCBI lineage: Eukaryota > Metazoa > Chordata > Chondrichthyes > Carcharhiniformes > Triakidae > Mustelus > Mustelus asterias. Next base: position 92,827,314 of record NC_135803.1, on the reverse strand, counting down.
CATGTGCCCTGTTTGTGAACACAACTCCTCACTCACCTGAAGAAGGAGCGAGACTCCGAAAGCTTGTGCTGCCAAATAAACCTGTTGGACTTTAACCTGGTGTTGTGAGACTTCTTACCGTGCTACCAACATGGCCAGCTCCAGATCGAGCAAACTGAGATCCATCTGCGCAGTGAGGTTTGGAAAAAGCATAGAATGATGGATTATCATTGGCTGCATAGACCCAGCACCACCCCAATCCCTCACTTGGGCCAGAACCCTCACTTGTGGGTGCTGGCAACACCACACAATCCATGGTGTCACGCGTGGCCCAATTGGGGTTGTGTGAGATTCCCATCATGACAAATGCTGGTACAGATTATGCCGGTCGGTGTGCAGCCGTGGGCAATGCGCACCCCTGAGCCATTGGTATGTGTGCAACTGCAGCATCTGTTACAGGCATGTGTTGCTGGTCCGTGTCACAGGGCAGGGACAGACTGCAAAGCAGCACCAGATGTGTGCCCAGTGACAGCAGATTCCACACAGTCCATGTCTGAACCTCTGCACCTAGACTGGAGCAGCAGCTGCTTCATCTGGTTAGGCCTCAGTCAGCACATAGTACACTCCTAGCCCACCCAGGAACAGCAGCACTCAGTTGAGTCCCTGACCAGACTCCGCAGCAAGACAATGCCACTGCAAAGTGCGGTGGAGGGGGAGGGTGATAGGGAGGCCAGACGTCCGGCTTTAGGCCGGACAGTCCGGCTTTTGAGTACTCTGTCCTCCGTCCGGCGCCACCTCGAGCCGGACGTGAATTTGTCCTCCTTTTTTGGGTCTGTCTAAAAAAGGGCAGGCGCTCGGCTCTTTCCGGAGGATTTCCGAAGTCAGCTTCGTTCCGTGGAGTGCCCGAAGGCCGGTGGCGCAACCTCCGCGCCTCCGAAGATGACGCAATGCTCGGTCGGAACGCAGCACCCTCGGCTCATTCCGATCGGTGGCCGAAGATGAGTCGGGAGTGCTTGGGTGGGTGGTGACGTTCTCGGCTGTGTGGAGGCGCTTGCCGACGCTGACGCAATGGGCGAGTGTCCAAGCGCTCGGTTGTTTCCGGAGGGATCCGAAGATGAGTCGGGGGGAGCTCGGATGGTGACGCGATGACGTTCTGGTCTAAGCCGGCACGTTGCTGAAGATGACGCACGCAGGGGGCGGGGGGGGGGGGGAGGATGGATAGAATCGGTCGGAGCGGCTCTCCCGGAGATCTTTGGCTATTTCCGGCGGGTGGCCGAAGCTGACTCGGGAGGGGCGGGGGCAAGGGGGGGGGGGGGGGGGGGGGGAATGTGTGAGCGGGACTCCCTCACGGAACCTCACCCAGAGAGCTGTGAGGAAATAGAAGACCACCACCCCCCCACTCCAGATATCATTGGTCCATGGGCCAACACCTGAAGGCAGCAGGAGGAAGGCCACCAGGCATTTCCAGGGCCTGCCTGCAACATCACCCGCGCTCCGCTAGCAGCACTTCCCTCCTCACGCCTGTTCAAGGCTGCCACGCCGGGTGAGACTTTTATATACCTACTCTGATTCGCGCCAAAGTTACATCACGCCAAAGAGGTGGGAGACGCAAACATGGGCGGAGATTGCCGTGTCGATCCCGATAATGGCATGCGAGGGTATGGAAAGTCATGCAAATCAGTGGCCCGCTGGTTTTCTGTGGTTCCCGGTGGCGCCACTTTTCTCTAGTTGGGAGATGCGCACAGGTTGTAAAAGCTCACGGGGAACCCGCAGAATGGCCAACACGCGCAGCTCCTGGCCCGACCCGCCAGAAACGTTGCGTGTTGCGATGGGAGAATTGGGCCCTATATTCCAAGTGCGGCCTAACTAAGGTTCTATAAAGCTGCAACATAATTTGCCAATGTTTAAACTCAATGCCCCGACTGATGAAGGCAAGCGTGCCGTATGCCTCCTTGACTACCTTCACCACCTGCGTTGCCACTTTCAGTGACCTGTGTACCTGTACGCTCAGGTCCATCTGCCTATCAATACTCTTAAGGCTTCTGCCATTTACTGTATATTTCCTACCTGCATTAGATCTTCCAAAATGCATTCTCTCACATTTATTCGGTTTAAACTCCATCTGCCATCTCTCCGCCCAAATCTCCAACCAATCTATATCCTGTTGTATCCTCTGATGGTCCTCATCGCTCTCCGCAATTGCACCAACCTTTGCGTCGTCCGCAAACTTACTAATCAAACCAGTTACATTTTCCTCCAGATCATTTATATATATATTGCAAACAGCAAAGGTCCCAGCACTGATCCCTGAGGAACGCCACTTGTCACTGCCCTCCATTCAGAAACGCACCCTTCCATTGCTACCCCCTGTCTTCTATGACCGAGCCAGTTCTGTATCCATCTTGCCAGCTCATCTCTGATGCCATGTGACTTCACCTTCTGCACGAGTCTGCCATGAGGGACCTTGTCAAAAGCTTTATTGAAGTCCATGTAGACAACATCCACTTCCCTACCCTCAATAATCATCTTCGTCACTCCTTCGAAAAATTCGATCAAGTTAGAGAGAGACGACCTCCCCTTCACAAAACCATATTGCCTCTCGCTAATACGTCCACTTATTTCCAAGTGGGAGTAAATCCTGTCTCAAAGAATCCACTCCAATAAGTTCCCTACCATTGATGTAAGGCTCACTAGCCTGTAATTACCTGGATTATTCTTGCTACCCTTCTTAAACAAAGGAACAACATTGGCTATTCTCCAATCCTCTGGGACCTCCCCTGTACAGTAAGAGTTTTAACAACACCAGGTTAAAGTCCAACAGGTTTATTTGGTAGCAAATACCATTAGCTTTCGGAGCGCTGCTCCTTCGTCAGATGGAGTGGAAGTGTGCTCTCAAACAGGGCACAGAGACACAAAAATCAAGTTACAGAATACTGATTAGAGTGCGAATCCCTACAACCAGCTAGATCTTAAAGATACAGACAATGTGGGTGGAGGGAGCATTAAGCACAGGTTAAAGAGATGTGTATTGTCTCCAGACAGGGCAGCCTGCAAGTCCAGGAGGCAAGCTGTGGAGGTTACTGATAATGTGACATAAATCCAAAATCCCGGTTTAGGCCGTCCTCATGTGTGCGGAATTTGGCTATCAGTTTCTGCTCAGCGACTCTGCGCTGTCGTGTGTCGTGAAGGCCGCCTTGGAGAACGCTTACCTGAAGATCCGAGGCTGAATGCCCGTGACTGCTGAAGTGCTCCCCCACAGGAAGAGAACAGTCTTACCTGGTGATTGTCGAGCGGTGTTCATTCATCCGTAGTCGTAGCGTCTGCATGGTCTCCCCAATGTACCATGCCTCGGGACATCCTTTCCTGCAGCGAATCAGGTAGACAACTTTGGCCGAGTTGCAAGAGTAGGTACCGTGTACCTGGTAGATGGTGTTCTCACGTGAGATGATGGCATCCATGTCGATGATCTGGCACGTCTTGCAGAGGTTGCTGTGGCAGGGTTGTGTGGTGTCGTGGTCACTGTTCTCCTGAAGGCTGGGTAGTTTGCTGCGGACAATGGTCTGTTTGAGGTTGCGCGGTTGTTTGATGACAACAAGTGGGGGTGTGGGGATGGCCTTGGCGAGATGTTCGTCTTCACCAATGACATGTTGAAGGCTCCGGAGGAGATGCCATAGCTTCTCCGCTCTGGGGAAGTACTGGACGACGAAGGGTACTCTGTCCACTGTGTCCCGTGTTTGTCTTCTGAGGAGGTCGGTGCGGTTTTTCGCTGTGGCGTGTCGGAACTGTTGATTGATGAGTCGAGCGCCATACCCTGTTCTTATGAGGGCATCTTTCAGCATCTGGAGGTGTCTCCAGACACCTGGAGGTGTCTCCAGACACCGGATGCCATCATCTCACGTGAGAACACCATCTACCAGGTACACGCTACCTACTCTTGCAACTCGGCCAACGTTGTCTACCTGATACGCTGCAGAAAGGATGTCCCGAGGCACGGTACATTGGGGAAACCATGCAGACGCTACGACTACGGATGAATGAACACCGCTCGACAATCACCAGGCAAGACTGTTCTCTTCCTGTGGGGGAGCACTTCAGCAGTCACGGGCATTCAGCCTCGGATCTTCAGGTAAGCGTTCTCCAAGGCGGCCTTCACGACACACGACAGCGCAGAGTCGCTGAGCAGAAACTGATAGCCAAGTTCCGCACACATGAGGACGGCCTAAACTGGGATGTTGGATTTATGTCACATTATCAGTAACCCCCACAGCTTGCCTCCTGGATTTGCAGGCTGTCCTGTCTGGAGACAATACACATCTCTTTAACCTGTGCTTAATGCTCCCTCCACCCACATTGTCTGTATCTTTAAGATCTGGCTGGTTGTAGGGATTCGCATTCTAATCAGTATTCTGTAACTTGATTTTTGTGTCTCTGTGCCCTGTTTGAAAGCACATTTCCACTCCGTCTGACGAAGGAGCAGCGCTCCGAAAGCTAATGGTATTTGCTACCAAATAAACCTGTTGGACTTTAACCTGGTGTTGTTAAAACTCTTACTGTGTTCACCCCAGTCCAACGCCGGCATCTCCACATCATGACCTCCCCTATAGCCAGTGAGGATACAAAGATTTCTCTCAAGGCCCCAGCAATTTCCTCCCTTGCCTCTCTCAGTATTCTGGGGTATATTCCATCAGGCCCTGGGGACTTGTCCACCTAAATGTTTCTCAAGAACCTCAATACCGCCTCCTTTTTGATCTCAACATGACTCAAACTATCTACACATCCTTTCCCAAAATTATCACCCACCAAGTCCTTCTCTTTGGTGAATATTGACGCAAAGTACTCATTTAATACCTCACCCATTTCCTCTGGCTCCACACATAGATTCCCTCCCCTGTCCTTGAGTGGGCCAACCCTCTCCCTGGCTACCCTCTTGCTCTTTATATATGTGTAAAAAGACTTGGGATTTTCCCTAATCCTGCTGGCCAATGACTTTTTGTGACCCCTTTTAGCCCTGATCTTATAGGGACTTATAAAATTCTAACAGGACTAGACAGGGTAGATGCAGGGAGGATATTCCCGATGGTGGGGGAGTCCAGAACCAGGAGTCACAGTCTGAGGATTCAGGATAGACCATATAGGACGGAGGTGAGGAGACATTTTTTCAACCAAAGAGTGATGAGCCTGTGGAATTCATTACCACAGGAAGTAGTTGATGCCAAAACATTGAATGTATCCAAGAGATGGCTGGATATAGCACTTGGGATGAATGGGATGAAAGGTTATGGGGAGAAAGCAGGATTAGGCAATTGAGTTGGACGATCAGCCATGATTGTATTAAATGGCGGAGCAGGTTCGAAGGGCCAAATGGCTTTCTCCTGCTCTTATCTTCTATATTTCTATGTTTCTAACTTTATACCCACAAGAACTGTGTGGTAGTTACTCCTACACTTCTGTTTTGGACTGATATATTTGCAAAAATTAGGTTGGTGAGGGTGATCACGGTCAAGTGGGTTAGCACTCTTGTTGGTTGAGGTGAGAGCAATTGCCCTTGACATCAGGCAGTGCTTGACTGAGTGTGGCATCAAAGAACATTAGAAAAACTGGAGTCAACTGAAATTAGGGGAAAAACTCTCCACTGGCTGGAGTCATAGCTGGCACAAAGGATGATGGTGGTGGTTGTTGGAGGCCAATCATCTCAGCCCAAAGATATTATTTTGTGAGTTCCTCAGGATACTGTCCTATGCCCATGCATTTTCAGCTGCTTCATCAGTGACTCTCCTTTCAACATAAAGTGAGAAATGAGGATGTTTGCTTATGATTCTACAATGTTCAGTAACATTCACAACTCCTCGGGTACTGAAGTGTCTGCATGCAGCAAGATGTGGACAACTCTAAGTCTGGGCTGATAAGTGATATTAACATTTGTGCCAGACAATGGCCATCTCCCCTTGATGTTCAACAGCATCATCATCGCTCAATTTCCACCATCACAATCCTACAGGTTCATCATTGATCAGAAACTGAACTAGACCGACCATATAAGCACAGTAGCTACCAGAGCAGTTCGAAGGATGGGAATCCTGTGGCGAGTAACTCACCTTCTGACTCCCCAAAGCCTGTCCATCATCTACAAGGCAGAAGTCAGAACTGTAATGGAATACTCTCCAATTGCCTGGATGTGTGCAGGTCTAAAAACACTCACGAAGCTTGACACCATTCAGGACATAGCAGCCTGCTTGATCAGTGCCCCATCCACCACTTAAACATTTACTCCCTTGACCACAACGGCAAAGTGTGTACCACCTGCAAGGTGCCCTTTAGAATTTTGTCAAGCCTCTTTCAACAGCACCTTCCAAACCCACCTAGAAGAACAAGGATAGAAGACAGAACACAACCACCTGCAAATTGCCCTCTAGAGCATACACCATCCTGACTTGCGACTACATCGCAGTTCTGACACTGTTGTTGGGTCAAAATCCTGGAACCCACTTCCTAACAGCACTCATTAAGCTCAAGAAGATAGCTCCTCATCACCTTCTCAAAAGCAGTTTGGGATGTGCGAAAACACTGGCTTTGTTAGTGACGCTAGATCCTGTGAACAAATAATAAAAATGCTTCCAGACCAGGGAAGGCATGGATCAAATGCAGAACAAAGAGCCCTTTATTCCGCCTTAACAGTCCAACTTGATTCCAATTTTAAAAGAGGCTCTTCTCATTACAAATGGCATTTGGAATTTACGCAACAGGCAGTTATCTACACTGCCAATTCAATGTTTTTTTAAAGTATACCAGCAGTTCAAGATTCCCCATGAGGAGACATTCTCTCAGCATCTATCTTGTCAAAACCCCTCAGAATCTTATCTCATTCTTCTAAACCCCAATGAGTATAGGCCCAACCTGCTCAACCTTTCCTAACAAGACAATCCCTTCATTCCAGGAATCAGCCTAGAGTGAACAATCTCTGAACTGCTTCCAATGGAAGAATATTCCTCCTTGAGTGAGGAGACCAAAACTGCACACAGTACACCACGTGCCATCTTGTCAATGCTCTGCTCAGTTGTAGCAAGGCCACCCTATTTTTTGTACTTAATCCACCTGCAATAAAGACTGTGGCTGAGAGGCCAATAGTGACGGCAACAGTAACAATGTGAATGGTTAGAAGCTACAATCAAGCATGCTGGGAATTTTGGCCAAGTTGAATTAAACACTAATGCAGATCAGAGAAAGCAAATCATGACCTGTCCTGGGAGATGTGAACTGACACTTCCTGTGTTGAACAAATAAGGATGGTTGTTTGGACAGGTACCAGACAGACCAGTGCCTTATTCCATATATGGTGAGGGTACATGGCTTACATGCAACTTGGTATAACCACTTGGGAGTTGTTTACGAGTAACTCCATTGGCTATAATCGAACATTGTGATCAGTTTCCGATGACATCATTGGCTGAGTGCCAGAGAACCTTCTGGAAGAATGTGCAAAGTTTATGGTAAAAAAGGTACTTTGAGTCTTTTTCCTCAGGTGAATCTCAAGAATCATATTTGCGACATGTGCCCTGAAGATCATCTTCAGCAAACGACCACCAGGAAGATTCATATCGAAGAGCAAACCTGGCCAGTTCACTCCAGCAGGTAGTATTTGCTTTCAGTCAAAAGTTTGAAGGTAAATGAGTTAAGGTTGAATTTAAGCAAATTGAATTGAGTGAGTTAAAGTAAGTGTTGTAACTAATGCAGATTTATGTTGAGTATTGGTTCCTGAAATGTTAAATGAAGAGAAAGGTTTTGTTGAAGTGAAATCTGAGTCAATTCTCTGGCCTTTGTTCATCACACAAGGGGAAATATCTGGGGGAAATGGTTAAAGTATTCCATTTGGATAACAAGACCAACATTCCATTTAACTTCCTAATTACTTGCTGCACCTGCATGCTAACATTTTGTGATTCATGTACAAGGACACCCAGATCCCTCTGTACCACATCATTTTGCTCTATTTAAATAATATTCTGCTTTTCTGTTCTTCTTACCAATGGGTGGCACGGTGGCACGGTTAGCACTGCTGCCTCACAGCGCCAGGGATCCAGATTCGATTCTCGGCTTGGGTCACTGTCTGTGTGGAGTTTGCACGTTCTCCCCATGTCTGTGTGGGTTTCCTCCGGGTGCTCAGTTTCCTCCCACAGTCTGAAAGACATGCTGGTTAGGTGCATTGGCCATGCCAAATTCTCCCTCAGTGTACCCAACAGGAGTGTGGTGACTAAAGAGATTTTCACAGTAACTACTTGTGAGACTCATAAATAAACTAAAAATTATAAAGTCAACAACCCCACACATTTCCACATTATACTCCATCTGCTAAACTATTCTACACTCACTTAACCTATATATATTTTGTATTCTCTTTGCAACTTGCTCCCCAAACTATGTAGCATCAGCAAATTTTGCTTCAATCCAGTCAGTCCCTTAATACACGTCATTAATATAGATCGTAAATAGTTGAGACACTGGCACTGCTTTCTATGGTGCTCCATTACTTACAGTTTGCCAAACTGAAAATTATCCATTTATCTGGACTATCTAATTCCAGTTAGTTAACCAATGTTAGTATATCATTCCCAAATCATGAGCTTTCATCTTCAAAACAATTGTCGTTTGCGAAAGAGGAAGGAAAACCACAGGCTGTCGATCAGGCTTAGACTCTGTCAACATTGAGGTCAGGATCAATGGGGGACTTGAGGTGCATTCAACCGTGAAAAGTAGGAGTGAAAATAAACACAGGTGGCTGGAGGATAATAGAAATCCATTAAGCTGTCCATGGAAGTATTTTTCAAGGCACTGCACATTGAATTTGTTAGAGATCAAAGGGTCCTCTGCGACTGGATCTGAACCTCCTAACTCACAGACCACAATCAGTAGGGATAGGCAACAACACCTCCTCTACGATCATCCTCAACACCGGTGCCCCACAAGGTTGTGTTTTCAGTCCCCTACTATACTCCTTATACACCTATGGCTGTGTGGCCAAATTCCCCTCCAATTTGATTTTCAAGTTTGCTGACGACACCACCGTAGTGGGTCGGATCTCAAACAATGATGTGACAGAGTACAGGAATGAGATAGAGAATCTGGTGAACTGGTGTGACAACAATAATCTCTCCCGCAATGTCAATAAAACAAAGGAGATTGTCATCAATTTCAGGAAGCGTAAGGGAGAACATGCCCCTGTCTACGTCAATGGGGACGAGGTTTTTCACGTTTTTAGGTATCTAGATCACCAACAACCTGTCCTGGTCCCCCCATGCTGACACTATAGTTAAGAAAGCCCACCAACGCCTCTACTTTCTCAGAAGACTAAGGAAATTTGACATGTCCGCTACGACTCTCACCAACTTTTACACAGAAAGCATTCTTTCTGGTTGTATCACAGCTTGGTATGGCTCCTGCTCTGCCCAAGACCACAAGGAACTACAAAAGGTTGTGAATGTAGCCCAATCCATCACACAAACCTGCCTCCCATCCATTGACTCTGTCTACACTTCCCACTGCCTCAACAAAACAGCCAGTATAATTAAGGACCCCACGCACTCAGGACATTCTCTCTTCCATCTTCTTCCGTCGGGAAAAAGATACAAAAGTCTGAGGTCACGTACCAACCGACTCAAGAACAGCTTCTTCCCTGCTGCTGTCAGACTTTTGAATGGACTTATCTTGCATTAAGTTGATCTTTCTCTACACCCAAGCTGTAGCACTGCATTCTGCGCTCTCTCGTCTCCTTCTCTATGAACGGTATGCTTTGTCTGTATAGCACACAAGAAACAATACTTTTCACTATGTTAATACATGTGACAATAATAATCAAATCATTGGAATGAAGAGGGATTTTTAAAAAATTCAACTTGCTAGGAAGCTCAGCCACTTCAAATCAAAGCTGTGTTCATACACTGGGGCTGAATGCACAGCTGTGCAGACTGGAACCATCCCCCCCTCCCCCGCCCACAGGTGATATTGTCACCTGTCAAAGGACTTCAAAGGGGTCTGCTCTCACCTGCAGCTTCTGACAGGGAGAAAGGAAAATCTCAGTGCGGAATGGAATGTTGCAATGGTTTAAGATCCTGCCTGGTTACGGTGCGGCATAGAGGTTAAAGTGACCTGGCAACTTCAAAATTTGCACAGCTAACAGACAGGAATACAGATACCGATCACATGGCTGCCTGAAATCACCATGCCAGGGGTGATCTTCAGGTCTGCCAGGGCTAGAAGGGGCAGTCTAGCCACAACACCCCATCCCAGCAGACAGTGGCGAAGTCAAACCCTTGCCCCCAGCCCAAGCCCAACCAACCCCCGGGACCCTTCCACTGCGGTTTGGCAGCAGCAGAGGAACAATGCCCTCTGGACTTGTCTCCTTGATTCCCCCCCCCCTTCCCCCGCCTCTCGATGCCCAAGAAGCCAGGCCAGGTGTCAGTGCCAGGGACAATGCACTGTTGGCACTACAAGACACAGGGATTGATGAGGGCCTGAATGGGGAGTCGGGTCAGGTAAACCATATGCCTGCATGATGTAGGTGGGAGGATACCTCTCATTGCTGAGGGGTCAATGATGCTTCTTGGACGCTCAAGATCCAACATACCAGGTCCACGCTTGCGAGGACCCATATCAAATCCCACCCATTGCAGACTCCACTGGGGAGGCGGGTGAATAGTGGAAGGTATTTGAATTGGGCTTCAAGCCCACTAATTATATGTTAATTGGCCAATTTGAATATTTATCGAGTTCCACCTACTATGGGCAGGAACCCAATCGTGGCTGGTGGGACGGGTCAGGAGCGGCGGGACGGGTCAGGAGCATCGTGACAGGTTTGGCACCAAACCCATTTTTTGCCCGATGCTCAATTCTCCATGCCATAATAATTCTCGTCAGCAGTTAGCGGGCCTGGAGAATACCCCCATTTTGTCTACTGGTTCTCCTTTATCCACCTTGTTTGTTACATCCTCAAAGAAATTAAATACATTTGGCAAATACAACTTCCCTTTCACAAGACCATATTGACTCTGCCTTATTATATTTTGATTTTCTAAATGTCCCACCAATACCTCCTCAATACTGGATTCTAGCCTTTTCCCAATGACAGATGTTAGGCCAATTGGTCGATAGTTCCTTCTTTCTGCCTCCCTCCTTTCTTTAATAAAGATGTTATGTTTGCTGTTTTCCAAGTTGCTGGGACCTTTCCAGAATCTAGAGAATTTTGGAAGATTGCAACAAATGTATCCACTATCTATCTCTGCAGTCACTTCTTTGAAGAGCCAAGGATGCAGGCCATCAGGTGCAGGGGACTTGTCAACGTTTATTCCCAATAGTTTTCCAAGTACTTTTTCTCTAATAATCGTGATTGCTTTAAGTTCTTCCATTCCTTTTGCCTCTAGATTTTCTACTATTCCTGGGATCATAGGATTGGTGAAACAAGCAGTGAAGTTATCCAGGAGGCAAATGAGAGAGCCTAACTTCAATGTGCTGGGGCTTTTAACATCTGCATCCCAATTGCCACTGGAGATTAGTCCAATTTTACACCGGATTTACTCCAATCATTACCTCAATGGATAGACTCGTGAGCTGACTTAGAAAGGCAAATGAAATATTAATTACAATGAGATAAATTATATATTGTTTGCACGACTGTGATCCCACAACTTTGTTGAGGAAGGTTTGTTACTGTTGTTGAGGAAGGTTTGTGGGGGAATTACAGCAGCAACGCAGCCATTTTAACTGCTGAGTCCTATCAATGGTGGAACTCAGTCTGCACGCAGGGTCTGCATCTACTTCTAAAGAGTCTGTCCCTTTGTAAAAGTTCAGAGGGAATATTACTTCCCATGAGGCTTTTATTGCATTATCTAGCATCATCCTGTACAAAGTTTTTCCGTTAAATGAAATTGCAATGGTGCAGGTTCAGTAAACCTCGCACAATATCACCTCGGTCTGGATTGACTGAATTACACTCATAATGTTGGTTCATACTGTGACAGGTAGTGGTTTCCATGTTGTCCTCCCTCGTCAAGTCTCCTCTTGAAACATTGCAACATAAACATCCTCAAAAATCCCTCTGCTTACTTGCCGCAAAGGACACTACACATCCAAACTACTTGAAACAAAACAATTGCAGCCTTTAGTCCAATTCTTGTCCTACACATTTTTTGGGCACACGCTCCTTTGCCTTCACCATTCATTTGAAATATTCAATGAACTCCCTGTTCTAAAATGTTAAAATTCCCTCCCAAACCGACATTTTTCCAGGGTTCCCAGCTGGGTGTTTTCTTGGAGGATTATTTGCATATAATAAATACCACCCACTCAAACAACCTTGTTTTTATCCCTTTATTGGGATTCAGGAGAATTTTAAGGGGTGTGTACACAGAGATGCTGGATGCATTAGCAGGCCCGTTTAGGAATCCTCCTATCACTGCCAAGTAGCCTGGCTCCAAGTGGCCAGAGTGTTGTGCACAGAGCTTTCCATCTCTGCAGCCTCTCCCATCTCTCTGTCGTGCTGTGAACCCAGAGATACTGCATTTGCAGCCCTCATTCCTATTGCAGCCTTCGTGTGGACAGGAGACCTATTCCTCCTCCTCCCCCCCAACCCTCAACCCCCCCACCTGCTGTGAGAATACTGCAACCACCTCCTAGCAGGAGATTGTCACAGTAGGTCACACTTATCTGCCCTGCAGCATTCTCACACATTCACTATCGCTTGTCTGCAACAACTCTGTGACATCCATCATCCAACCACGCCTAGGTCTTCCTGCTGATCTCCTCGAGGAGGGATCTCCGCCGCTTTTCAGCTCTGAACAAATGGCTGAAAGGCTAACATTTTCTTTTCTGGATGTCACCTAAGAGTTCTTTCTGATCTTGCAATTTCAAGCACAATTTCACTTGTCTGATGGTCTGTACCTGTAATGTTAGTAAGAAGTCTCACAACACCAGGTTAAAGTCCAACAGGTTTATTTGGTAGCACAAGCCACAAGCCTTTGGAGTGCTGCTCCTTCATCAGGTGAGTGGGAGTCGTGTTCACAAACAGGGCATATAAAGACACAAACTCAGTTTACAAGATAATGGTTGGAATGTGAGACTTTACAGGTAATCAAGTCTTAAAGATACAGACAATGTGAGTGGAGAGAGGGTTAAGCACAGGTTAAAGAGATGTCATCACCTGATGAAGGAGCAGCGCTCCGAAAGCTTGTGGCTTGTGCTACCAAATAAACCTGTTGGACTTTAACCTGGTGTTGTGAGACTTCTTACTGTGTTTACCCCAGTCCAATGTCGGCATCTCTACATCCTGTAATGTTAAGCACACATCTCAGCATCCATGTTTCAAAGGTTTCTACCTTCTTCTAGAGCAGACAAGATTCTAAAGCAGACAGGAAAGTAGATAGAATGTAGCATCTAGGAGCTTTTTTCCTTGCTTCAAGCTGAGATCTCTTGTTAACACATCCTTCATCTTCACAAAACGACTTCTTGCTATCTCTATCCTTCTGACTTTGGCATCACATCTACTGATATTATTGTCAGCATACAGCAACACTCCTTGCCAAATCCAGGAACTCACAACACCTCCAACATCACTCCACCGTACTCCCAGATACTTAAAATCATCCTATCGGCAAGCTAGGTGGCTGGTCCTTTAAGTAATGCTATTGCTGACATCTCTTGCAGCTAATCACCGGACCCTAGTTAAGCGATGTGCGAATTTATAAATGTACCTGCATTGTCCAAATTCGGACAAAGGCCGTCATGTGAGCCGGTAGGTTTTTGACATCAGGATACCATCGGTTTAGCTGCGTCCCTCACCACAGGGGATGCCCGCACCGGCACCCTTCCAAAGATGGCAAATGGCATGGGCTCCACTAGAAGTGACTGCCGGGCAGCAGACTGTAGAGGAACCGAATGCAGTGCTGCAAGGATATGCTGCTGGTCTCTGGGTCTAACCTTATTTGCAAGAATTATCTTTGTTCTCCATTTGGCTAGCTCATCACTTGTAAATGGAACCTATGATACCAGTCAGTGATTACACCCAGAGTCTTGTTCCTGCTCCATTGATCTAATTGGAAACTCAATGGAAAAACATGAACCTACATTTTGATAGAAGTATTTGTGGTTTCATGACACCCAACACCTAGAGGAGACTTTCCTTCATTGACGCAAGAATAATGACTTGGTATTTGCAGAAACCAGTTTGTCATTTTTTTTTAAACAGGCACCTTAGAACTGAGTTCCAATCTGACAGAGTCACCAATGTTTAATGTGTTCCTCCTGACAGCTGTCAGCATCTCACAGATCTCATTACATGCTTGTCTCAGTATCCTAGGAAACATTTCATTCACTCTGAAATCCTGTTTGCCAGCCAACTCATTCAAGTGTAAATTATCAGTCTTGCTTGTCATAAGGCAAGATTTTACCTTTGGCTTCTGGGTCTGAATGCTACCATCGACGCCGCAAACTGAATGCTGGGACATAATTAAATTTTTGAAGCTTGCACTGGCCAGTGATTTCACATTGCCTACTCACTCACCATTACTCTTCAGTGTTTAATTGGTTGAACCGAAAATAGAATTACTCTGCAGTATATTTCTTCTTTGATTATCCAACTCCCTCTTAAATGCTGATTTATTTAGTTTTAATAGCTCTGTGTGCTAATGCATTCCATATTCTAATAGCTCTTTGCATGAATAAACCTTTTGCAATACTTTCAAAATTTTGAACCATTCTATTAAATCTATCCATAAATGTCTTGCCTGCTGATAAATATAGCTCCAGTTGTTCCGTTCTTGCACAATTGTGTTCTTTTAGCTATGGTTCCATCCTAGTGAATTGCTGCTCCTTTTCCATGATTACATCTTTTTGAAATGAGATGTTCAAAACACCATGTATACTCCAATTAACTGCCCTGCATAAATCCACCCTGCTGCACTATTGTATTCAAGACCTATTTGTCTTTTATGTTTTTTTTCCCCCCTGGAAATCCCACTATAAAATACCTTTGCATCAGATCCTGAAACTCTCTGGTCCACTCCTTTGGGATTTTTCTTATTTAGGGTATATGTATATTTCCAGTCCTTGTCCTTCTTTAAAACAAAGTCGTTAAAAGCTCAGCTTTGGTGGCATTATCCTTGTAGATTGTAGGTTGGAGATTCAAACTTCACTCCAGATGTTGAGCAAGTAACTCAGGTGACACTTCAATTGAATACTGTGAGACTGCTGTACATCTAGAGGTGCTAACATTTGGACAATATGTTAAACTGCTGCCCCAGCTGCCTTTGGAGTTGGATGTAAAAGATATCCATTACTTGATTTGAAGAGCAGGCAAGTTCTGTGTGTCCAGCCCAATATTTATTTCTTAAGCAACATTACAAAAAAATGTTCTTCTTATTGCTTGTGGAAGCTCATTTTTTGATCCTTTTTATTTATTCATGGAAGGTGGGCATCGCTACTAACGTCAATATTTATTGCCCCTGCCTAACTGTCCTTGAGAAGGTGGTGATGAGCTGCCTTCTCAAGCTGCTGCAGTCTGTGTGGTGTAGGTAAACCCACAGTGCTATTGGGTACCAAGCTCCAGGATTTTGACCCAGTGACAGTGAAGGAACAGTGATATACTTCCAAGTTAGGATGGTGAGTGGCTTAGAGGGGAACTTGCAGGTGGTGGCGTTCCCATACACCTGCTGACCATGTCTTCCTAGCTGGTAGCAGTAGTGGGTTTGGAAGGTGCTCTTGAAGAAATCTTGGTGAATTTCTGTACAGCAATTTGTGGTTGGTGCACACTGCAGCCATAATGCACTAGTGGCGGAGCGAGTGAATGTTTAATGTGGTGGATGGGGTGCCAGTCGTGTGGCTGTTTGTCCTGGATGGTGTCGAGCTTCTTGAGTGTTGCTGGAGCTGCACCCATCCAGGAAAGTGGAGAGTATTCCATCACATTCCTGACTTGTGCCTTGTAGATGGTGGACTGGTCAATGGAGATGAAGGTCATGTGTCTCTTCACATTCCCCAGTACAAGTTGGGAGACAATAAAGCCTTCAGTCAGATCCTGTAACTCCTTCCAATTCTACAATGCTCAGGTAATGTCATTCCAATTTGTGCTTGAACAAAATAAACATACACGATCGAGAACAGAAACTGCAAAATAGTCACCAAGGCTAATTATAGCTTCCTAAAATGCTTTGATTCAGTAATCCCATTTTGAAACTGCATTAACAATAAACAGCTTCCTAAGAATCGAGCCTTTTTGGATGGGTAAATTAACAGCCTTTCTCTGTATCGATCTTGTGAAAGAAAAGTACTACAACTTACTGGAGGCGAGACAGCAGAATTTGTGGAGAGATTGCAATACAATCCGTTGTTACTAACTACTGATACACTTTTCCGATTTAAGCCATGTCTCAGCATTGGAAGTAGAAAACAAAAATGTAAGCAGTCACTACCTGAGGCAATACACAATGAACAGACAGATTAGGACTCACATCATTATTCATGAGGCAGAACCGACTCACAAGCTCTTCACCTACAGCTCATTTGTACAGTGACATGGACAGCACGGTGGCACAGTGGTTAGCACTGCTGCCTCACAGCACCAGGAAACCGGATTCGATTCCAGCCTTGGGTGACTGTCTGTGTGGAGTTTGCCTGGGTACCTGGCAGTCAGGGAGGGGGATAAATGCTGGCCTAACCAGCAATGCCCAGATTCTGTAAAATGAAATTTTAAAAATCCACCAAATAGCCACCGTGGGTAGACCTCATGAGCCATGTGGAGATAAAATAACATCCTACACATCGAATACAGCTCTCACTATACAGACTAGATAGTAAAAGACAAGTCCCATTCATGAAAGCCAATTTAAAGTTTTTTTTAAAAGTCTCAAGTACTTAATCTGTTATAAAGACAAACAAACCTCCATTCATAGCCCTCAAAGAAAGATAATCATCTAATAGTCTCTTTAATCTGTCACATAACTGTGAAACCCAGAAGCTCGACCCTTGCTTAGATAACTGTAGCTTCTGAAAAATCAGCCAAGCATTTATAAAGAATCTTTAGAAATGTCAACAAACATCTTTTGAAACTGTCAGAACAGAGGCTACATCACCTGAACCTGTCAAAGCAATACAACAGTTTTTCTTAAACAAATGTTAACAGTTCTAAAGAGGATTTACATCTACTCCATAAATTTATGATTCCCACACTGTGAGGTAAGGCCTTTGCAACAGCTAAAATGAGGCGCGTTAGAACTCAGCATTGAGGAATTCACATCAGGGTTCAGCCAACCATTTCTGAAGTTCTATAGAGTCTTTTTGACTCCAAGCAAATGTGGCCTTAAAGCATAAGAAAGCAAGGAGGTTATGGTGAACTTTGTAAACCACTGGCTTGGCCTTGACTGGAGCACAGTATTTAATTCTTGGCTCGCACTTTAGGAAGGATATGAAGTCATTGGAGAGGTTGCAGAAAAAATTAATGAGAATGTTCAGAGGCTGAGTGATTACAGTTATGTGGATCAGATTGTGACACTTTGGTTGTTCTCTCTCATTAAAAATAAGGTTGAAAGGAGATTGGATAGGGTTATTTAAAATCAGGAAGCACAGAGATCATTTTTTCTTATTCATTTGTCGGAAAAGGGTATCGCTGGCTAGGCCAGCATTTATCGCCCATCCCTAACTGCCCTTGAGAAGTTGGTGGTGAGCTGCGCTCTTGAACCGCTGCAGTCCTTATGGTGTAGGTACATCCACAGTGCTGTTAGGGAGGGAGTTCCAGGATTTTGATCCAACAACAGTGAAGGAAAAGCAATATATTTCCAAATCAGGATGGTGAGTGGCTTGGAGGGTAACATCTAGGTGATGGTGTTCCCGGATATTTGTTGCTCTTGTCCTTCCAGATGTCATGGTCGTGGGTTTGGAAGGTGCTGTCTAAGCAGCTTGGGTGAGCTGCTGCAGTGCATCTTGTAGATGGTACACGCTGCTGCCACTGTGCATCGGTGGTGGAAGCAGTGAGTATTTGTGTGTGAGATGCCAATCAAGTGGGCTGCTTTGACCTGAGTGGTGTCAAGCTCCATCACAATGCTGACTTGGGCCGTGTAGATGGTGGACAGGCTTTGGGGAGTCAGGAGGTGAGTTAGTTGTTTCAGGATTCTGAGCCCCTGACCTGCTCTTGTAGCCACAGTATTTATATGGCTGGTCCAGTTCAGTTTCTAGTCAATGGTAACCGCCCAAAATGTTGTTAGTGGACGATTCAGCGATGGCAATGCCATTGAATGTCAAAGGGCAATGGTTAGATCTCCCTTGTTGGAGATAGTTATTCCCTGGCAAATGTTACTTGCCATTTGTCAGCGCAAGACTTGGACGATATCCAGGCTTGCTGCATTTGGACATGGACTGTTTCAGTATCTGAGGAGTCATGAATGGAACTGAATATTGTGTAATTAGCAGCGAATATCTTCACTTCTGACCTTATGATGGAAGGAAGGTCATTGATGAAACATGTAAAGATGGTTGGGCTGAGAACACGACCCTGAGGAACTCCTGCAGTGATGTCCTGGAGCTGAGATGATTGACCTCCAATCACCACAACCATCTTCCTTTGTGCAGGTATGACTCCAACCAGTGGATGGTTTTCCCCTGATTCTCATCAACTAACATTTCTTTATTAATCAGTTGTTCCTGTACAGCTTTGTTGATTGAGAGGCTGGTCTCACACTTCAAACACAAACTTGCTGTGTGTTATTTTCAGATATTTCTCTGATTGGCAGCTCTTTTTGAACTCAAACAGATAATATGTAAATTTGGGGTCATTTCTTACACTGCACTTTTTAAATCAATTAATTTCATCTTGTGCCTTTGCACACAGTAAGAGCAACCTCTCTTCAATTTGGTTATTTATTAATTTCACTGAAAAGGGCAAGTGCCTTTCAGGGATGAAAGTGCCTGCGATAACAAGGGCTAATGTGTCCCATCGATTGCTCTCAGTGAACAGCAGCTCCAGTCAAAGAGCAACTGGAACTCTGTGATTCCACACTCCATGACCGCCCCACCCGCTACAGGAATCGGAGCGGGCGAGGGGCAGACAATGGAAAGGTCTGTTGACCTCGGTTGGGATTTTACAGTTTCGGGACGAGCGAGGCTGTAAACTCCCACCTCATGTATCTATTGTGTGGGGGTTGTGTTTTGGCATCAAGAGCTATCCTTCTTTGGGAATGGCAGATGTAGGTTAATAATTATTTATATGGCTAGTCCAGTTCAGTTTCTGGACAATGGTGTAGGTTAATAATGTCATGCAATGCAAATTGTAAAATGAATACTTTGCAGGCATGGATTTAACACAAGGAAGTCTAGAGGAAGAGAAGGAGAAATATCTGAACACTTCAACCAATGATCTAAAGGCCAGCTGGTTGCAGCTGCTTCCAAAGCTTACTGTGAAATGGTTCTCCTTTCCATGGGTTCCTGGTCTGCTCTCAGTTGCCTGATTTCAGTCAATGTGCTAACCGGGCACTGAAATTGCCTTGATCACTTCTGCGTGAGGAAGCAAAACCTGTCAAGGAGACCCACTCCTGTCAGAATGTGCAGTCACTAAAGGGATAGCACCACGGAGACACCCCCATAAGAATGCTTTGGGTGAGGAATTGCAGGGCAATCAGTGACTGTGGAACTTTTAACAATTTATTTATGGGATGTGGGCTTCACTGACTGAGTCAGCATTTATTGTCCATCCATAGTTGCCCTTGAGAAGCTGGTGGTGTGCCGCCTTCTTGAACTGCTGCAGTTCCTGAGGTGCAGGTACACCCACAGTCTTATTAGGGCGAGAGTTCCAGGATTCTGACCCAGTGGCAGTGAAGGAATGGTGATATATTTCCAAGTCAGGATGGCGGGTGACTTGGAGAGGAACCTCCAGATGCTAGTGTTCCCAGGCATCCGCTGCCCTTGTCCTCCTAGATGGTAGTGGTCGTGGGTTTGGAGGGTGATGCTTAAGGATTCTTGGTGAGTTCCTGTAGTGCGTCTTGCAGGTGGTACACACAGCTGCCACTGTGGTGGAGGGAGTGAATGTTTGTGGAAGGGATCCAATCAAGTGAGCTGCTTTGTCCTGGATGGTGCGCAGCTTCTTGAGTGCTGTTGGAGCTGCACTCATCCAGGCAGGGGAAGAATATTCCATCACATTCCTGAGGTCACAGTTTTAGGATAAGGAGTAGCAGATTTAAACAGAGGAGGAGAAAATACTTCTCTCAAAGGGTCACAAGTCTAAAGAATTCACTACCCCAGAGCGTAGTGGATGCAGAGCTTTTGAGTAAATTTAACAAAAAGGTGGACAATTTTAAATTAGTAAGCATTTGGAGGACTATGGTGAATGGGCAAGAAAGTGGAGTTGAGGTCGAGACAAGATCTACCAGTCCAAAGTCCAAAGATGTGCGGGTTAGGTTGATTGGCCAGGTTAAAAAATTGCCCCTTAGAGTCCTGGGATGTGTAGGTTAGAGGGATTAGCGGGTAAAATATGTGGGGGTAGGGCCTGGGTGGGATTGTGGTCGGTGCAGACTCGATAGGCCGAATGGCCTCCTTCTGCACTGTAGGGTTTCTATGATTCTACCCTGATTGTATTAAATGGCAGAGCAGGCTCGAGAGGTTAAATTGCCCACTCCTGCTCCTGGCTTTTATGTTCTAATGATTTGTGCCTTGTAGATGGTGGATAGGCGTTGGGGAGTCAGCAGGTGAGTTGTTCGCCGCAGGATTCCTAGCCTTTGACCTGCTCTAGTAGCCACAGTATTTATATGGCTAGTCCAGTTCAGTTTCTGGACAATGATAACTGCCAGTTTGTTGATAGCGGGGAGTTCAGTGAAGATAATGCCACTGAATGTCAAAGGATGATGGTTAGATTCTCTCTTGTTGGAGATAGTCATTGCCTGGCACTTGCATGGTATAAATGTTGCCACTTGTCAGTCCAGGCCTAGATGAGTCCAGGTCTTGCAGCATTTGGACATGGACTGTTTCAGCATCTGAACTGTATTGAAATAAGAAGTCAATGCCTGCAGGAAAAAAGGCAAGGTGAACAGAGGAGAAAACTGACAAAAAAGGAGTAAAAGGCAGGAAGCAAGTCTTTGCCCCATAGAGCAGAAAGATATTATTCATACAACACATACTCTACAGTGAGTGATGGGATAGTACTTAATTGTAAATTAGTTTGTAGATGGGTACTTCAAGTCTCCAGAAGGTGTTAGATTACTGTTTTAATTCAGGCTTCAAACACATTAATAAAAGTCAGTGTGAGCTAATAAAGACCAGCATCAATACACAGAGTTATTAATTTTATATTACTCACTACAGCTCACATTTACTTTGGGGATCTCACCAGAAAGGATTTCAATAAGACACTAATTCTGTAATGTGCAGAGAAATCCGTGAAATATTGAAAAATAAGCTGTGCATTAACATTTGGGAACTATCACCATTCATTAACTCATAGTGCACTGGATTTGTTTGCGACTAGATTTTCTCCAACACGGGGGTGGGGGGGGGGGGGGGGGGGGTGCGCGTGTGATTCTGCCAGCCCGCTGCGCTGCTCTAACACGCATTCTCACCACCAGCTTTCTGCCCACGGTGCCACCCTCAGCCTCATGAGCACCTCATCCATGTCCGGGCATCACATCAGCCACAGTGCCCATTACCATCACCATGCCCACCAGAGCTACACTGGAGCAGGACTAGCCTTTAATACAGCAGCTGTCTGGATTATAAGTAGCAAACCTCCTTGAAACTCGATTTCAACGCAGCGCAGCGGGCCAGGAGACTCAAGCAGCGGCCGTGTAGCAGGCTTCCCGCTGGGCGTCATGGCCTCTGTGCATCTCCGGCCGCCGGATTTCTGGCGCTATCAGCTCTGATAGAGGGAGGAAGGCCAGCGATCAGGGCTGGACATCAGGGTGGGGGAAAATCGGGATGATTAAGGCTGAATTTTTTTGGGAGACTCCTACCCTGGATTTTTTCTCATACTGGATTCATTCTAGTGTATTCCAGGACAAAGTTAATAGGGTGGCACAGTGGTTCGCACTGCAGCCTCACAGCGCCAGGGAGCCGGGTTCGATTCCCAGCTTGGGTTACTGTCTGTGTGGAGTTTGCACATTCTCTCCGTGTCTGCATGGGTTTCCTCTGGGCGCTCTTGTTTTCTCCCACAGTCCAAAGACGTACTGGTTAGATGAATTGGCCATGCTAAATTCTCCCTCAGTGTACCCAAACAGGTGCCGGAGTGAACAGGAGCTGGAGTGTGGCAACTAGAGGATTTTCACAGTAGCTGCAGTGTTAATGTAAGCTGACTAATAAATAAACATTAAAATGGATAAATATGGGTTAATTAAGAAAGTCAGCATGGATTTCTTGAGGGAAAACCATGTTCAACTAACTCATTGGAGTTTGTTGTAAAGCTGTTGATGTGGTGCACAGGGACGGCCAAAGGTATTTGATACAATGCCGTTTAACAGTCTGGTGAACAAAGTTATAGCTCATGGAATAAAAGGGACAGCAGCAACATGGATACGGAATTGGCTGAGTGGCGGGAAACAAATGGTAGTGATGAATGGATATTCTTCAGTCTGGAGAAAGGTTCGTAGTGGAGTTCCCCCAGAGATCAGTGTTGGAACCCTTGCTTTTTCTAATATATATTAATAGTCTAGACCTTGGAGTGCAGGGGATAATTTCAAAGGTTATAGATGATACAAAACTTGGAAGTATTGTGAACTGTGAGGAGTACACTGTAGAACTTCAAAAGGACATAGACAAGTTAGTGGAGTGGGCGGATAGATGGCAGATGATTTTCAATGCAGAGAAATGTGAAGTGATTCAGTCTGGTAGGAAGAACATGGAGACAGTATAAAATAAAGGGTACAACTCTATACAGAGTGCAGGAGCAGAGCGACCTGAGTGTATATGTGCATAAATCATTGAGGATGGCAGGACAGGTGGAGAGGGCAGAAAGAGAAATGGAGAATATGCCACTCACACCTACCTGGTGAGTAGGTTAAAGTTCTCAGTGTAAGGTTATTCTGATTAAAACATGCAGCAAGGTAAAACTGACAGAAGGATGGTAAATTGTGTAGAGAGATTATTAATACATTTTGACTTAAAATGACTGACTGTCTTTGCACTGTCTGCTGCTGCCACAGAAGTAAGCCCTCTAAATGACTGGCCCTGCAATGGTGAAGCAATGCCACTCTTTGCTGACCTTGAACAAAAGCTGTCCACAAAGATCTAGCAATCTGTGTGGCGTGGGATCCTTGTTTCCTGATGCCTGTTTGCCTTTGGTGCCAAGTCGAGGAGATCTCCAAGCATCCTGCAACAGTGACGTCATCAAGCAGGGTGAGTAAGGAACCAATTACGTTGAAGTATTCCCACAGTCAGCAAACCAAGAAGTAAATTATCCTTTACTTCTTAATATAATTTTGCAGAGAGGAAAATATTCATTTGGGGTCATGGGGTGTCCCCATGGGATTGACATAGAAGCTGAGATACCAGAAACAAATGTAAAATGACTAAAAATATAAAATTTTAATCATGATGAAGAAATTTGACATGAAATTGTCTTTTTTCAGGGCCAGTAAGACTATTCAGCAGTAATTATGAACTTAGTATGCTGTTAAAGACCCAGTTCATTCAACAAGGTGCAACCTTTTCAAATGCTTTGACAGCAAACCTAATAACATAAAATGGCAAGTTCTCATCAATTCAGTGATTTCTAATTGATTGTAGTCTGTGGGAATTTCAACAGCACACTCTATAGGAAAATGTAGAATTACTGCAGCAACTTCTGGATTTCTACATTGCTCTATGGACATCGGAAATTGCTGCATGTTTCAGAGGACTAATGATGGCAAACACTGAGAATTTGATCTTCATTCTGACTCTAAAAGCTGGGCCAATGTGACGCAGTGGCAAGAGGCATGAAAAAAATTAAGGGTTTTTGATGTTTTTAAAAACTGTCTCCTGTCCTCCTTGGGTTTTTTAAAAAAATAGTTTGAATCTTAGGCTGAAATTTGCTAGTTCCCCTGGGAATGGGCTGCTAAGCAGGGAAGGGTGCTGTAAAATAATGTTCCGTGGCAGTGGCATCATGTCTGTCACCTAGCTGCCTCCACCGTATTTTATCCCTGGTAGGGCAGGTGTCAGGCAGCTCATCTGCTCATGGGCCAATTAATTGGTCGTTAATTGTCCATTTAAGGGCCTCCTCCTGCCACTGCTGATATTTAACCTGTGGAAGAAGGTGCCCATGCCTTACAATGATTTTGCAGGCTATTGGGGGAGGGATTCTCTTGTTTGGCCACCTTGTTTCCAATGGAGAACCCATCCCACCCCCTCAGTATTCCTGGTATTCTTCTACACATTGGCCCCAGCGGAAGATCCCAACTTACCTACTGATCCAGCTGCATCGATGATCGTCACTGGGGATGGCTGCAATCCCAGCTGTGGCCACCATCAAGGTGGCGTTGCTGGCACCAGAGATGAGGTCTCACCCCAGTTGGGGATGGACGTCCTGCCCTGACCCAACTGAAATCGCTGCGGGATTATCTGGCCAAGACGAGGCAGGCTCGTCCCTTTCGGCCAACTGGAGGGAGGGCTGGGGAGATGGCCTATCACCCGTGTAAGCTTTTGACCCTCGCTATGTCAGTGCCACCTCCTTCCAGTGTATAGAATTCACTGAAAGATACTTCACTGAGCTCCAATGCTCACAGAAGAGTTGCTCCTCTTCAAAAACCGACGTCTGTTTGAGACTACATTTTCCCTGTCTTTTGACGCTCATACTTCAGTTTGCCCTGTAGTCATCTCATATGCACCAAGGATAGAAGACTTTACTGACAGGTAATTCCAATTCGAGTCAAAATTAACCCTATCGTCAGAAATGAAGGAACAGGCTTGGAGAGACTGAGACAGAAATGGTGACGGGAAGGCAAATGGCAACAGAGACCAAGATAACTCCGTTGTATTCCTCTCAGGACTCATTTTTCATTCTGCTAGCATAACTTTGGCAGAAAGGGTGTAAACAGTCTTTTCAGTAAATTTGACTTTGGCACAGTGGGAAAAGTCTTGGGGGAAATCCAACCCCAGTGAATCATGGCATGAGGGTTGGTGAAATTCAATTTGGATGGGCTGCTGAACAGAAATCTATCACAGTTAGAGGCCCTGCTCAAAGAACAGCTTTACTGAAGTCAACATTGTTGATTATTGGATGGCAGGGGAAAAATGCCCAATTTTTGTTCCCACCAAATTGGAAATTAAGCCCCATGCTGTCAGAGGGGGTGAATTGCTTCTAACGATCCATGGGTCCATATGTAGACTGGAGCTGCCACATCAATCATTTCTATGAGGCTTCCTGACCATCTTCCAACACCTTCAAAATGGCAATAAAGGGAAAATAAACAGAGCAGAAACATGTCACGCGTCATGGACATTTCTTGAAACTAAGAGAAGCAGCAATGCCTTGCAAATCTATTACAGGTTGTTACATGTCTTTTCCAGGATTGGTGCAGCCCCAAACTCTGACCCCTCCCAAATCAGGTCAGGCCTGCCAGCTGGTTAAGTGGCCAGTTTTCTGCCACCTCACAACCAGAGAGCTGCAAAGGACACCCGTTAGGTGCCTGTCAATTACCAGCAGAATAGACACAATGCTCCAACCCAGTATTGACTGGAGATTCCTGACACTGGCTCTCAGCAAGCTGGCTTTGCACACTTTCCAATTCTTTCCTCTCAGTGACACAATCACAGACATAGGACGGAATTTTCCCATCCTGACCTCAGGTGGAGTTTTCCGAATTCGGGGTGAGCACAGCTGGAAAATCCCACCCCTAGACTCCAGTCATTTCCAAGGGGGATTTTCCTCATCCCTGTCTGTGAATGGGTCTGAAACATTAAAGAAAAGGTGCAAAAGTCCAGGACATCTGCCAATATACCGTGAGCAATCGGGGAATAATCCCCCTCTCCCCCTGCAGAGCCTCTGCTGAAGGGGAGGCTGAAAAAACTGTTCAGCAAGTTTCTATCAAATTTTGTATTTGAGCCCAATAAAGATTGAAAGAGAAGGAAGTCAGAAGGTTGAAATGTTATTACTTTCATTTCCATATGTGCCTGAGTACACAGAGATGATTAAGAAGAGACTGAGAGCATTCTTTACCCTTCTTTCAGTGCCAATGATTAATGAGACTGGAATCAAACCCTCTGCTCAATGGAAGCTGTTTAATAAAGCCAGCCCAAAATCAAAACATAACGTTGCCAGTTAACTCCATCATGCCACTTTCATTGCTATTCTTGTTTAACTGCAACCTTGTAGCAGTGCATAGTGCTTTCTCACCTGTGGGTCAGAACATAAGACTAGGAGCAGGAGTAGGCCATTCAGCCCCTCGAGCTTGCTCCGCCATTCAATACAATCATGGCTGATCTCATCTTGACCTCATCCCCACTTTCCTGCTCACTCCCGATAACGCATCATATCGCTACTAATTAAATACCTATTTCCCTCCTCAAATTTGATTAGTGTTCCAGTATCCACTGCACTCTGGAGCAGAGAATTCCACAAATTCACGATCCTTTGAGTGAAATAATTCCTCCTCATTTCTGTATTAAATCTGCCACCCCTTAGCCTAAAGCTATGGCCTCTCATTCTAGAATGTTCAACAAGGGGAAACATCCACTCTAGGTCTAGCCTGTCAATCCCCTTTAACATCTTTTATACTTCAATTAGATCCCCTCTCATTCTTCTAAAGTCCAGAGAGTATCGGCCTAAACTGCTCAGTCTCTCCTATTAAGACAAGTCCTTCATCCCTGGGATCAATTTAGTAAACTTACTCTGAACCACCTCAAATGCATTTATGTCCTTCCTCAAAGTAGGGGGACTAAAATGGTGTACAGTACTCCAGATGTGGTCTCACCAATGCCCTATACAGTTGTGACAGCACTTCCCTACTTTTATACCATTTGCCTTCCTTATTACCTGCTGCAC
Source organism: Mustelus asterias (assembly GCF_964213995.1). Classification (NCBI taxonomy): domain Eukaryota; kingdom Metazoa; phylum Chordata; class Chondrichthyes; order Carcharhiniformes; family Triakidae; genus Mustelus; species Mustelus asterias. The sequence continues at coordinate 92,800,367 of NC_135803.1, read as the reverse complement.
CTGCATACTAACTTTCTGCAATTCATGCTCGAGAACATCCAGATCCCTCTGCACCAAAGTATTTTGAAGTTTCTTTCCATCTAAATAGTAAGTTATCTTTTTATTCCTGCGACCAAAATGGATAACCTCTCAATTATCCACTTTAAATTCCATCTGCCAGATTTTGGCCCAGTCACCGAACTTATCCATATCTATTTGTAAATTTATTTCCTCATTGCAACTTGCTCTCCCACTTTTTCAGTGTCATCTGTAAAAACATTCTATGCCTACATCCAAGTCATTAACATAGATTGTAAATAGTTGGGAGCAAAGGACCGAACCCTGTGGCACACCATAATTACATCTTGCCAACCCAAGAAAGACCCATTTATCCTCACTCTTTGCTTTCTGTTAGTTAGCCAATCCTCTATCTAAGCTAATATATTACCCCCAACCCCCTGGGATCTTACTTTGTGTATTAACCTTTTGTGTGGCACCTTATCAAATGCCTCCTGGAAGTCCAGATATGCTACATCGACAGGATGGGGTACTGCAACTATCAGCCATTCAATAGGTAGCCTTTGTTACCCGATAGCCTCCCTTCACGTAGTCACGGTAGCTCAAATGCAGCTGGCACAGTGGGTAGAACATAGAAACATAGAAATCCTACAGCATAGAAAGAGGCCATTCGGCCCATTGTGTCTGCACCGACCACAATACCACCCAGGTCCTACCCCCATATCCCTACATACTTACCCACTAATCCCTCTAACCTACGCATCTCAGGACACAAAGGGCAATTTTAGCATGGCCAATCAACCTAACCGGCACATCTTTGGACTGTGGGAGGAAACCGGAGCACCCGGAGGAAACCCACGCAGACACGAGGAGAATGTGCAAACTCCACACAGGCAGTGACCCAAGCCGGGATTCGAACCCAGGTCCCTGGAGCTGTGAAGCAGCAGTGCTAACCACTGTGCTACCGTGCCGAGTGAGAATGAAGACAGGATGACAGCTGCCAGTGTAGCCAGCACTGGGCAGGATGATTCTCTGCCTATGGCTACATACCAGCTGGAGGCTGAGGAAGTGGAATCCCTTTCAGTTTCACTGTAGGGCAGAGGTGACATTTAATAACTGAAAGTGACATGCGTCCAGTCAGTGGTATCCTGAAGGGGAAGTCTAGTTCCTAGCAAAGCTGTATATTCACTCCTACTTCTCTCTTGCAAGAGAATAATGTATTCAGCTCTCAATGAATAGAAAAACTCAGTAACTTCCCTTACACAACTATGGATGGCAAACAGCAAGATGTTACGGTGGCACAGTGGTGAGCACTGCTGCCTCACACGCCAGGGACCTGGGTTCGATTCCAGCCTTGGGTCACTGTCTGTGTGGAGTTTGCATGTTCTCCCTGTGTCTGTGTGGGTTTCCTCCGGGTGCTCCGGTTTCCTCCCACAGTCTAAAGATGTGAAGATGAGGTGGATTGTCCATGTTAAATTGCCCCTTAGTGTTCAAAGATGTGTAGATTAGGTGGATTAGCCATGGTAAAATGTGTGGAGTTACAGGGATAGGGCAGGTGGGGCAAGTGGGCCTGGGTAAGATGCTCTTTCGGAGAGTCGGTGCAGACGCGATGGGATGAATGCACTGTAGGGATTCAATGAATTCTATTCTATGTTGCAATTATCTCCAGTTCCAGCTTAGAAGGCAGATGCATAAAGCTCATGACCAAGATCATCATCACAGCTACTGGCAATGCAGTCCTCACTCTAATCAGAGGCTGTAGTAGGTGCCAGATTTTAGTGAGGATGTCCTTACTGAAGCACAGATGTCATGCTGTAAAAATCATGATATAATAAACTCATAAAATCATAGAAGTCTACTGAATGTTACAGAAATCTCACAACAAAAGCTTCTGTAACAGCTGGCAGCCTGCAAAACACAAGACTGGCCTGTTATCTCTGTCAGGGTTATGTCTCTGGCACTGACATTTCCGATAACATTGGATTCCATCACCCATACATAAACCAAGAAAAGGTCAAAAACAGATTCCCAAGTATTTAAAACCACTTTGGAGAGGAAAGAGCTTTTGAAGTGATCCATACTCCAAGCAGGAAGACCGGGGAAGAGCTTCCAAAAAGCTGCAGAGTAACAGGCAACACCATCTACAGGGATCAACACTCACTCCGCATCATGTGTCTGTTCATCCTCCAGGGCCTTTAGACCAATTCTCACTTGTCACACAGCCATATATTGCTCGTGTCTAATCAGTCTATGCATCATTTTCAACTGCTCCTTCTGAGTCAATTACTTTACCATCACTTCTGAACTCGACCCACTGTGTGGGCAACCTGCGACTCCCAAACTTAAATCTTCCTGTACACATGGTTTAGGGAGATTGCCTGACACCTTGGGAGATATAGCCTCTCGCTGAGACTCCCTCTCCCACTCCTCATTTCTCCACGAATTTGTCCTGTTCTGGAGTCCCTTTATTCATTCTGCAGTTCATGTCGTATCCCAACGAAAATGGCTACGAGAGCAACCAAATTCTACAGAAGCTTTGAAGTCAGCAAAATCTCTCTCAGCGCTCCCTGGAGACTTTTGCAATTTTCAAAATCTATAGAAAGCACAAAACACTTGTAGAATTGCAGCAGCAATCAGAAGGAAGCAATAGCCGGATGTAATCAACCAATTAACCTACGATAAGTTGATGATTCCTTTGAATAGCTCTCTGGGCGAGGGGAAGGGGGAGAGGTGGATGCTCCTACCTGTTCATCTCTTTTAGGTTAGGAAAGACTGTTAGCTGGAGCATTCAGCACCAAAATGACACTGCTGGTGTCGTCACTGTCATGATCTTCCAACTCTGTGTACTTGCTGCTGCTGTTCACTGTGCTTACTCAACCCCCCTCATCAATACGGTGTCCAGTGTGACTCACCAATGTAATACTTACTGCAAATGCTATTCGGGAGATCTGAGGCCATTTTTAACTCCCAAAAGCAGGTGCAAAAGATCCCAATTTTCCTGTGATATGTCTATGCCTATTAAAATACAGTCTGTCATTTATCAGTTATATCTGTTTGTACATTAGGACATTATTATTTACCTGTGACGTGTGTACCTGTGACTGCACTAGGGTGCAGTCTATTATTTACCTATGATACCTATACGTGTATCAAGTTACTGTTTATTTACCTGCTATGTCGGTATGTACATTAAGATAATGTCTATTATTTTATTATGATATCCGTGTGTGCACTAAAATACTGTCTGTTACTAACCTGCGTCTGTAAGTGCATCGTCTGCCTCTTCCTCTTTCTGCTTCTTGTCAGCCTCCTTTAGTTCAGGTACATAGAAGTCACCCTGCCGTGCTAGAGGGCACATGAAGTAGATCAGGTCTCCACGATAGATCTCTAGGCACGGGTGGGCACATAGCTTCCGTTCCTAAAGAAGAAGAAAATAAGGGTTGAGAAAAATAGGCAAACACTAACCTAACTTCAGGATAAGAGTCTGTATGAGCAGCAGCACACTAATGGCTGCTATGAGATAAAACTTGAGCAAGTATTGGGTTAAAGTGTTTGACCTCACAGTATGTACAATAGCACAGTGAGGTGATGATGCATCTACTAAAGGAACTTTTCAACTTAAAGAATCCAGGACTGGTGAAAGGACATTGACATAGAACATAGAACATTACAGTGCAGTACAGGCCCTTCGGCCCTCGATGTTGCGTCAACCAGTGAAACCAATCTAAAACCCCTCAAACCTACACTATTCCAATATCATCCATATGTTTATCCAATGACCATTTAAATGCCCTTAATGTTGGCGAGTCCACCATTGCTGCAGGCAGGGCATTCCACGCCCTTACTACTCTCTGAGTAAAGAACCTACCTCTGACATCTGTCCCATATCTATCACCCCTCAATTTAAAGCTATGTCCCCTCGTGCTAGCTATCACCATCCGAGGAAAAAGGCTCTCACTATCCACCCTATCTAATCCTCTGATCATCTTGTATGCCTCTATTAAGTCACCTCTTAACCTTCTTCTCTCTAACGAAAACAACCTCAAGTCCCTCAGCCTTTCCTCATAAGACCTTCCCAACATACCAGGCAACATCCTGGTAAATCTCCTCTGCACCCTTTCCAATGCTTCCACATCCTTCCTATAATGCAGTGACCAGAACTGTACGCAATACTCCAAGTGCGGCCGCACCAGAGTTTTGTACAGCTGCAACATGACCTCCTGGCTCTGAAACTGCAGTACTACTTACACCACATGGACATCAGTGGTTCAAGGCGGTGGTTCTTCACCACCTTCTCAAAGGCACTTGAAGATGGGCAATAAATGCTGCCCTTTCCTGGGATGTCCATGTACCATAAATGAAATGACTTCTTTCTTCGTTCTGTGTACCTGCACATCCGTCACTTTGTGTGTGTGTGTGGTCATGTATGTAGATGTCTTTCTGTAGGTATACTGGTATGTAGATGTCTTTCTGTTGGTATATTTGTATGTGTCTTTTTGTGTGTGTCTTTCTGTACGTGTGAGTGTGTGTGTGTGTGACACGCTATAAGAATGTGTTTGTGGCTTGTGTATGAGGTGTTTAAAGATATCTGCAAAATGGGATTTGTAGTGAATCTGTGAACTGGCAGATCACTGATCACAAAGCACCCCAATCTGTTGGTAATTGGGTAACAATGGAAAGATCACTGCTGTTCCATTTTGACAAACAGACAGACCCCAGATTCTCATGTAACAAAACCAGAATTGACAACCTAGCTGACATTAAAAAACTGCCATGATGATAATCGTTGCTATTCTGGGCATTTCCTAAAGTCAGCAGTGCCACCATCTGTTGGGAAGTTCATTGATGATTCTGACCCAGTACTGTGGAATGGTCGGAATAATCCTGGAATCTTTTTGAAGTGCATAACCCTTCAGGAGACACAGCAACATGTCACCACTTCATTCACTTTCCCACTTCTATTTTCTTATTAAAATTCATCAGGCAAATGAAATCTGGCAGTAATTACTGTACATAAATGTTTGCTAATTCAATTTGCATATGAGTTTCCATTAGTGATTAGACGTAATCAAATGAGTAGACCAACTGCGCCTCGCGTCAACTGCACATCAGACTTTTGGGTCCTCTTTTCCTCTTGCATAATAAATCAAGAGTGAAATCCAATTCACCCCAAGTCAAATGAAACCACTCGCAATACTGAGCAATATTTAACAAGTCTCATTTCAACCCCACGTAAAATAATGGAGTTGATTATGAGGAGTAACCGCGAAGATAACTTCTACAAAAAGCTCGTAAACCACAGCCAGCATGGATTCAGAAAGGTGGAGAAAGATGTAAAAGGAGATGTCAATTCACTACAATGGCCCAGAGTCAAAATGACCTCTAATGCCTTGGTACAGCTAATTGAAGTAGTCATTTAAGAATAATACAACACAGGAGCAATCTTGTTTAAGCATGATGGGGTTCCTCAAATTCTGACCTTTTGTGCCTCCTTCCATCATTGCTGGCCATGTCTTCAGTTGGCTCGGCCTCGCTTAAAGGACTCTCCTCCTTCCTCTCTCCCTTACAACCTCTCTTCCCGGTCATGCTATTGACCACTGCTCCCAATCTCTCCTTCCTCATAACTCTGCCTTTAGACAATTTCTGTGCTAAAGATGCTACATGAATGTTATTGATCATGTAGTTCTAACTCCATCCGAGTAAGATTACACAAACTGTTGAAATATTACATTGTACACTCTCAGAGTTATATTTTGCTCACATTACACTTAATGACTTCAATATTATTAAATCACTATTGCTATAGACCTATAATTGGGGGTTGGTTAGCTCAGTTGGCTGGATGGCTGGTTCATGAGGTGGAGCGATGTCAGCAGTGCAGGTTCAATTCCTCTACCAGCTGAGGTTATGCCTTCTCAACCTTGCCCCTCACCTGAGGTGCGAGAATCCTCAGGTTAAAATCACCACCAGTCAGCTCTTGCTTTCAAAGTGGTCTGTGGCAACATTTCATGTTTATCCAAATGTCGGTTTGACAATCTGATCTCAGTTTCGGGTATATTTGTTACACTGTAACTTACTGTTTTACATTACACTATCAAATTTATTGTTATGGGCTATATTTATCATACATCTGTTATTCCACCTAACTATACACAATACTCAATCCTATATATCTATATAGTAAAGCCCTCAACATATCACTCCACTCACAATGTTCACAATACTCATCCTGTCACCTCTCTCTATAACGCTCCCTCTGGAACATACTGGAGCTATAACACACCCCTTACCATTTAGTGCTTTAATACAGCTGTGAAAAGTATCATTGTAAGTAAGATTTTCCAGTGTCAAGCCAATTACATTATTTAGCACACTGTAGGGTGAAAGATATGGGTTCAAGACAAACAGTTAAGTTCAGCACCAGCAATACTAGGAATTTCATAATGCTTTTTGTTTATACTGTACATAATTAGACAACAAGTTGCAAACAACAATTTTAATGATGATTGTCTCCTTTTGCATATCACAGTGTAGCTAAAGGCAGTGTTGATTCCTAATCAGTCTGCTGTTGGGTTACATGGGTTTAGAATAATTATGTTTCAAATATTCTCTTTGTTGTCGGTTCAAAGAAAAGAACGTTCATTTATAAACTGCCTTCGCTATTTCATGAACATTTCAAAGCTCTTCACATACAAACAGCTATTTTGAAGCATAGTGAATATAGATAGTCAAACGATTTGCTGTAATTCACAATCTGATGATATAACTCATGCAGAAAAAAACATTTCATCAGGACATCTCCAACAAGGTATAAAAGAATATCCAGTTGTTAATAATATATAAACTGTAGCTCTGAAAATGCTTCTTGTCATCCGAGTGTCATTCTTCCCATGTTGTATTGACATGTGAAAAGATTCCAAGTCTTTTGTAATGGATAGTTATTAAATTGCATATCAGCCAAAGACGAGGTAAATCAAACAACTCCTTCAAACTAGTTGAAGAAGATCTTTTTAGAATTATTCATCCTGTGTTTGTGCGGGTTTCCTTTGGATGCTCCTGTTACCTCCCACAGTCCAGAGATGTATAGGTTAGATGGAGTAGTTATGGGAAATGTGTGGGGTTATGGGATAGGGCGGGGAAGAGAACCTGGGCAAGATTGGATCTCATGGGATAAAGGGGGAGGTGGCTAGATGGATGGAGAACTGGCTTGGTCACAGAAGACAGAGGGTGGTAGTGGAAGGGTCTTTTTCCGGCTGGAGGCCTGTGACTAGTGGTGTTCCGCAGGGCTCTGTATTGGGACCTCTGCTGTTTGTGATTTCTATAAACGATCTGGAAGAAGGTGTAACTGGGGTGATCAGTAAGTTTGCGGACGACACGAAAATGGCTGGACTTGCAGATAGTGAGGAGCATTGTCAGAGGCTACAGAAGGATATAGATAGGCTGGAAATTTGGGCAAAGAAATGGCAGATGGAGTTCAATCCTGATAAATGCGAAGTGATGCATTTTGGTAGAACTAACGTACGGGGGAGCTATACGATAAATGGCAGAACCATAAAGGGTGTAGATACGCAGAGGGACCTGGGTGTGCAAGTCCACAGATCCTTGAAGGTGACGTCACAGGTGGAGAAGGTAGTGAAGAAGGCATATGGCATGCTTGCCTTTATAGGACAGGGCATAGAGTATAAAAGTTGGGGTCTGATGTTGCGGTTGTATAGAACGTTGGTTTGGCCGCATTTGGAATACTGCGCCCAGTTCTGGTCGCCACACTACCAGAAGGACGTGGAGGCTTTAGAGAAGAGTACAGAGGAGGTTTACCAGGATGTTGCCTGGTATGGAAGGGCTGAGTTATGAGGAGAGATTGGGTAAACTGGGGTTGTTCTCACTAGAAAGACGGAGGATGAGGGGTGACCTAATAGAGGTGTATAAAATTATGAAAGGCATAGATAGGGTGAACGGTGGGAAGCTTTTTCCTAGGTCGGTGGTGACGTTCACGAGGGGTCATAGGTTCAAGGTGAAGGGGGGGAGGTTTAACACGGGTATCAGAAGGACGTATTTTACGCAGAGGGTGGTTGGGGCCTGGAATGCGCTGCCGGGCAAGGTGGTGGAGGCGGACATACTGGGAATGTTTAAGACTTATCTAGATAGCCACATGAACGGAGTGGGAATGGAGGGATACAAAAAAATGGTCTAGTTTGGACCAGGGAGCGTTGCGGGCTTGGAGGGCCGAAGGGCCTGTTCCTGTGCTGTATTGTTCTTTGATTCGCTGTCAGAGATTTGGTGCAGACTCGATGTGCTGAATGGTCTCCTTCTACACGGTATGGATTCTATGATCATAGAGCACGGGGATGGCACAGTGGTTAGCACAGCGACAGGAACCCGGGCCTTTGGTGACAGACTGTGTGGACTGTGTCTGTATGGGTTTCCTCCGGGTGCTCTGGTTTCCTCCCACAATCCAAAGACGTGTAAGTTATGTGGATTGGCCATGGTAAATGTGCAGGGCACAGTAAGAAGTCTCACAACACCAGGTTAAAGTCCAACAGGTTTATATGGTATCACGAGCTTTCGGAGCGATGCTCCTTCATCAGTTGTGTGGAGAGTTGGGTTCACAAACACAGCATATATAGACAAAGACACAATTGCAAGATAATGATTGGAATGTGAGTCTTTACAAGTAATCAAGTCTTTACAGGTAAACAATGCGAGTGGAGAGAGGTTTAATCACAGGTTAAAGAGGTGTGAATTGTCTCAAGCCAGGACAGTTAGTAGGATTTTGCAAGTCCAGGCCAAATGATAGGGGTTACATGTAGCGTGACATGAACCCAAGATCCTGATTGAGGCTGTCCTCATGCGTGCGGAACTTGGCTATCAGTTTCTGCTCAGCGATTTCATGTGTGTCTTGAAAGCTTTCTTGGAGAACGTTTACCCGAAGATCGGAGACTGAATGCCCTTGACCGCTGAAGGAAGGGAACACACCTGCCTGATGATTGTCAAGCGATGTCCGTTCATCCGGTGTTGTAGCATCTTCATGACCTCGTTGATGCACTACACCTTGGGACATCCTTTCCTGCAGCGTATGAGGTAGACAACATTGACCGAGTCACATGAGTATCTACCATGTATCTGGTGTATGGTGTTCTCACGTGTGATGATGGCATCCATGTAGATGGCAGGGTTATGGGGATAGGATGGTGGGGGGAATACTGTTTCGGCGAGCTGGTGCAGACCCAATGGGCCAAATGGCCTCCTGCACTGTAAGAATTCTATGGAAGTACAGAAGGAGGCCAGTTTACTATTCCTGTCCGTGCCAGCTCTTTCATAGTGCTATTCAATTAGCTCCGCTCCCCTGCTTTTTCCCCATGTCCCTGCAGCTTTTCCCCTTCCAGTATTTATCCAATTCCCCTTTGAAAGGTACTGCTGCATCTGCTTCAGGCAGTACATTCCAGATCAGAAAAACTCAAAATAGCTTAAACATGTGGTTCTTTAACCAATTGCTGTAAATCTGTGCTCTGTGATTACTGACCCTTCTGCCCCTGAACCACTTTGTCCTTATTTATCAAAACCATTCAGGATTCTTTTAGACATTAATCTGGGACAACATGAATTGGGTTTGTAAACGAAAGCCAGTAAAATTGTATTTGACGATCTTGATTTGAGCTCTTTGATGAAGTAACAAAAATGTTGATGAGGGTTTGTGTATGTGGACTTTCAGAAGTTGTTCAATAAAATACCACATAAGTGCTTTATTATTAACACAAATCTTCCCTTCTCTGCTCTAAGGTGAACAACCCCTGCTTCAACAGTCTCTCCACATTACTGAAGTCTTTCTTCCCTGGCATCATTTGAATAAATCTCTTCTGCACCAACTCCAAGGCATTAACTTTAAATTGGACTCCAGTTGTGACCTGTCCAGTGCTTTAATGAAGGTTCACCATAAACATCTTGCTTTTGCATTCTTTGCTTCTATTTATAAAACCAATGTTCTTGCAACCCCTGTATAATGATACCATTTAGTTCATATTGTCTCCACCATTCTACCTACCAGAAGAAGTCGCTTCACACTGCTGTATATTAAATTCCATCTGCCATGTGTCTGCCCACTACACCAGTCCACCTATTACCCTGGAGAGTTTTACTATCATTCTCACAGGCTACTACATTTCCAAATTTTGTGTCATCTGCACATTTGACAGTTCTATTCTTTGTACCCAAGTCTAGGCCATTGATTTACATTGAAAAGAGAATTGGTCCCAATTCTGGGGGACATCTCTGTATACTTCGCTCCCATCTGACATTCTCCACTTTCCTGTCCTTTTCTTAGTTAACCTAAGACCCACAACAACCACTGTCTGTTTAAACTCAAGAGTTTCCATGTTAATAACAATTTTAATATGTGGTGCTTTATCAAACAACTTTTGAAAGTCCAAATACACAGCATCAACTGGACAACCCTCATCATCCTCCTTTGTTACTTCATCAAAGAACTCAATTAAGTTCATCAAACACAATTTCTGGGCTTTCATTTACTAACCCATTTTTCCCAGATGTCAATTTTGTCCCAAATTCATGTCTGTAATAATTTCCCCACCATGGACAATCCTGGCCTGCAGTTGCCAGATTTATCTCTAACACCTTTTTTGGACAGGGATGTAACATTTGCAATCCTCTAGTCTTCCGACACCACCTCCAGCTCCAAGGTGAATTGCAAGACTGTAGCCAGAACCAGAGCCTCCACAACTTCCACTTTTACTTCTCTTTGTAACCAAGGATCAATGTCTCTTCTGAAGCTTTCTTATTGTCCTGTTTTTTTCAAATGATGGCACCAACATGGAGTAATTTAAATGGGAGAACTAATGAGTGACCGGTTTGGCAGCTTTCTGGTTGCCATGTCAATGAGAGCAGCTTAACAGGAACACCAGGATGTTTCCCAGTGGAACTGGGTGAGTTTTTTTTTTACTTCAAGCATTGCCAACCTTTCAAATACCTCCTGTTTTTAACTTTTTAAAAATCTAATGTTTTCTCTGTTTTCATCTTTTTTTTTACTCTTTCCAATTTGATTGCTACCTCCAGTACTGTGACACTGGCAGCATTATCTTTCTTAGTGAAGACACATGCAAAGACCTTATTTAGTACCTCAGCCATGTCCTCTGCCTTCACAAGATCCATCCCTGTTCTGTTGCTAATCAACCCCACCATTCCTCCATCTTTCATATGTTTAGACTTATAGGTTCCCTTGCATTTTACTGAACTATTTTGAGTTACACAGAATATTGTCATAGAGTCATAAAGCTTTACAGCACAGAAAGAGGCCCTTTGGCCCATTGTGTCGGTGCCAGACATCAAGCAATTGTCGAACTGCAATTGGAAATCCATCAATATGGAGCTGTGCCAACTGAGGCTGAACCTGTAATATGGAGCCATCTTCAGCTTCTGGTCAAAGCCCAATCAGTTTTGACTTGATTCCAGCCACTAGGTGCTCATCCCCGAGGGAATTTGTAATCTCTCATGCACCCCAATCTAATTTCTAATCTTCAACCTCTTACCTCATCCCCAAGGCCATCAGTTCAGATCTTAAATTTTAAACATTGATTTTTACAGCTATATATACTTTGATTCTGGATTTGTTGACTATGTATAGACATCTGTGCTTTATTAACCTTTGAGAACCTTGGGTTCACCAAGGCAACACAGGACAAAGACTTTGCAGAAAGTGTAAGCAGCGAGAGAAATTCAGGATCAGGATTATCGATCTGGAAGCTGAACTGCAGACACTGAGCACCAAAAGGGAAGGGGGAGAAATACCTGGACACTCTGTTCCAGAAGACAGTTGCACCTGTTGGAATAGGGTCGTCTGTTTTGGTCAGCAATAAGGGACAGGAAGGTGTGACCGTGAGTAAGGCAGGTGAAGGCACCAAGCAGACAGGAGTGAGGAGTGTCAGACTTTGCAATTGCCAAATGGGTTTGAGGTGCTCACAATCTGTATGGACAAATGCCAGGTCTGCAAAGTAGATGAGCAGACTGGCCATGGCACCGTGTTACAGGAAGTGGGAGGAGCAAACAGGAATGTAGTGGTAGTAGGGGAAAGTATTGTGAGGGAGATTGACACTGTTTTCTGGAGCAAAGAGTGAGAGTCCAGACAGCTGGGCTGCCTACCCAATGCCAGGATTCGGAACATCTGCTCAAGGTTGGAGAGGAACTTGCAGTAGGAGGAGGATCCCGTTGTCATGACCCATGTAGGTACCAAGGACACAGGCAGGTCAAGGAAGGAAATTCTGCACAGTCAGTATGAGGAGCTAGGCACCAAATTAAGAAACAGAACCTCAAAGGTAATTTCTATTACCTGAGCCACATGCAAATTGGTACAGGATAAATAGGATTAGATACGAATGCCTGGCTCAAAGACTGGTATGGGAGAAGTGGGCTCCGGCGCCGGCACTGGGGAAAGTGGGGGGCTGTACCTTTGGGATGATCTACAGCTGAACCATGCTAGGATCAGTGTCATAGTGAGCTGCATAACTAGAGGAATAGAGAGGGTTTTAAACTAAACAAAGGAGGTGAGGAATCAAGTTTGGGCAGATATAGCAAATCAAGGGGTCTTCCCCTACCCTGGACAGGAGGGCAAAATAGCAATATGGGAAATGAGGGTCAGAGAATGGCAGGAAAGGACAGGGAGAGAAAAATCTAAGAATACACCAGCAGCCAAGACCAGATGTTACAAAGATAACTAAAAGACAAAACTAAATGCTCTATATCTGAATGCGTATAGCATTCATGAAGTAAATTAATTGATAATGCACATTGAAGTAAATGATTATGATCTGAGAGCCATTACAGAGCTGTGGCTACAGGATGACAAGGATTGGGTCCTGAATATTGAGGGGTACATGACATTCAAGAAGAATAGGAAGCTGGGCAAAGGTGGAGGGGTAGCACTGTTAATCCAGGATGGCATTGGTGCAGTAGTCAGGGATGACATTGGTTCAGGAAATTAGGGATGTAGAATCGGTTTGGGTGGAGATGAGGAATAATAGGGGAAAGAGGTCACCAGTGGGAGTGGTCTACAGATCCCCTAACAGTAACCACAATGTAGGACAAAGTATACAACAAGAAATAGATAAGAAATAGATATAAGAAATCTCAGTCCTGGAACATAGTTACAGGAGTTCCTGAGGAGTTCCTAGGCCCAACCATTTTCAGCTGTCAAATCAATGACCTTCCTTCCTTCATAAGATCAGAAATGGAATGTTCACTTCAGCACCATCCATGACACCTTAATGTGGTCCTTATCCATATGCAGCAAGACCTGGACAATGTTTAAGCTTAGACTAATAAATCTCAATTAGAATACTATTTTGAAAAATATACATTGGGTACATTTATCAGGAGTGTGCGTGTTTATAAGGTCCTTTCTGCTAAAATTCAGGCTGATGGATGAAGCAGTGTTACTGATGCCACATCTGTGGTTAGTTAGTAGTTTCCACCAGATAAAGAGTTTTACCAGTTGTCCTGGCTTGCTGTGATATGTTGGCCTCCCCTGGCTCTGAGAGATCTGAGCCTTACTTCAAAAGGCTGTCATTCAGTAAGATGGGAAACGACATTCTCTCACCTTTGGTTAATGGGCTTCGTGTCAACTTGATTGTGGATATGTGACAATTAGATGATAATGGGTGGGATTTTATGGCCTCGCTTGAGTGAGACTGGAAATTCCCACCTGAGGACAATGGACATTTCCATTGTCCACCCCTAGCCCGCTCTGATTCCATGGTGGGCAGGCGGTAGAATTCCGGCAAATGACTTTACAAAACAGCTGAGAGCCAGAGCGGCAAACTGAGTCACAGATACCAATTTGGGGTGAGGCTGGCAAACAATGAGAAATCGGTACCTATGTTAGTGTATATCTGGCAACATCAGGAAACAGTTACCTTATTTTGATTGTTCTTCTGCGTTCTCTAAGGGGATTTTGTCTCCTGAGGCAGCCTGAGAATTTCTTCCTGCCTTTGTATCTTTCTGATATTTGTAAGCATGTTCACTGTGGCTGTTAACCATTAGGGGGAGGGGGAGGGGGAGCACTCCTCACCACCTTCTCCCGCCCCCACCCAGCCACCAGTATACCTCACCCCACCCCCACTGCTCTCATGGTCACTAGCAAACCCCAATTCCCCAGGTACATGGTCAAAGTGTCCCTATTGTGTAAGAGTTGTTCACCCTGCATAAGACAATATGAGAGATAGAAGCAAGAGTAGGCCACCAGGCCCTTCAAGCCTGCCCCGCCATTGAAGTCCCTCAGGGTAGTGTCCTAGGCCCAACAATCCACAGCTGCTTCATCAATGACCTTCCCTCCATCCTAAGGTCAGAAGTGGGGATGTTTGCCGATGATTGTACAATGTTCGACACCATTCGTGACTCCTCAGATACTGAAGCAGTCCATGTTCAAACGCAACAAGATCTGGACAATATCCAGGCTTGGGCTGACAAATAGCAAGTAACATTCGTGCCACACAAATGCCAGGCAATGACCATCACCAATAAGAGACACTCTTACCACCGCCCCTTGACATTTAATGGTGTAACCATCACTGAATCCCCCACTGTCAACATCCTTGAGGTTACCATTAACCAGAAACTCAACTGGACTCGCCACATAAACACAGTGGCTACAAAAGCAGGTCAGAGGCTAGGAATACTGCGGCGAGTAACTCACCTCCTGACTCCCCAGAGTCTATCCACCACCTACAAGGCACAAGTCAGGAGTGTGATGGAACACTCCCCACTTGCCTGGATGGGTGCAACTCCAACAACACTCAAGAAGCTTGACACCATCCAGGGCAAAGCAGCCCACTTGATTGGCACCACATCTACAAACATTCAATCCCTCCACCACTGCGCTCAGTAGCAGTAGTGTGTACTATCTACAAGGTGCACTGCAGCAATTCACCATAGGTCCTTAGACAGCACCTTCAAAACCTATGACCACTTCCATCTAGAAGGACAAGGGCAGCAGATAAATGGGAACACCACCACTTGCAAGTTCCCCTCCAAGCCACTCACTGTCCTGACTTGGAAATATATCGTCGTTCCTTCAGTCGCTGGGTCTAAATCCTGGAATTCCCTCCCTAATGGCATTGTGGGTCAACCCACAGAACATGGACTGCAGCGATTCAAGAAGGCAGCTCACTGCCACCTTCTCAAGGGCAACTAGGGATGGGCAATAAATGCCGGCCAGCCAGCGATGCCCATGTCCCACGACATTAAAAAAAATACAATCATGGCTTACCTATTCCAGCCTCAGCTCCTTTTCTGTGCCATTTCCCCATCGTCCTCTATTCCTTGTTCTATCAAATATTTATCCACCTCCACTTTAAATACTTATAATGGTCCAGACCCCACCACCCTTTGGGGCAAAGAATTCCAGAGATTCATCATCCTCTGCAAGAAGAAATTTCTACACACCTGAGTTTTAAATGACCGGCCTTTATCTTGTAGCTCTGTCCCCTTGTTTGAGACTCTGCCCTGTCAACCCCCTCAGGATCTTATATGTTTGAATAAAGTTACCCTTCACTCTTCTAAATTCCAAGGAGTACAGATACAGACTATTTAGTATCTCTTGATAGGACAACCCAGTCATTCCAAGAATTAGCCCGGCGAATCTCCTTTGGACTGCTTCCAATGTTACTATATCCTTTTTAAGGTAAGGGGACCAAAACTGTACAGAACATTCCAGGTGAGACCTCACCAACACCCTATACAATTGCAACAAAATGTTCCTATTTTTAAACTCCAACCTCTTTGCAATTAAGGCCAAGATGCCATTTGCCTTCTTAACGACTTGTTCGGCCTGCTTGCTATCTTTTTGTGATTCATACACTAGAACACCTAGATCCCTCTGTACTTTACTCACCTGCAGTTTCTCTCCATTTAGATAATTTCCCTTTTGATTCCAAAGTGCATGACCCACATTGAACTCTATTCGTCAGGTTTTTGCCTAGTCACACAGTTGAGATTTTCCAGCCGTGCTCGCCCCAAAACCTGAAAATCCCAACCAAGGTCTACTGACCTTTGTATGGTTCGCCCTCCCCGCCTGCTACAATTCCCGTGGCAGGCGGGATGAGAAAACTCCCCCTCCAATCTATCTATATCCTGTTGCAGAATCACAATATCCTCATCAAAGCATACCCCTCCACCTATGTCGTATCATCTATCTTCGTATCGCCTATTTTTGCATCAAGACAGACAAACTCAAGGAGTATTTTGAAACGTAATTGATAATAGCCTCAAACAGGCTCTTATTCAGAGTGCCTAGAATAATGCCAATTTCCTAGAGACAGAAGCAGAACACAAACAGCAGAGGAAGTTTAACATGCAAGATAAAGCTGCAGGTATAGTCTGATTGCCAGCTAGGTAAGGATTCAGTGTTTCCTGTCAGTCCACTCACTCACTGAAGAGCAGAGCTATTTTTTTCTCCGTGGATGAAAAATATTATTGCTCTTCATCTCATTTATTATTCAAACCTCCTCAGCTTGCCTCTTGCCCTTTAATTGAATGAGTTCTGCAGTTTTCTCCAGATGGTTAGGCTGTAATATCCCTCATCATTGCTAGATGATATTGTATTTCTAAGTAATATAAAAAAGGTTAATTACATCAGAAACCATAGGGACTTATTATTAATAATTAATTGAATTTTATAAATCTGAAGCACGAAATATCCTGCTCTCTGGAGAATTGAAAGCTATTTTCCTAGAATCATTCTTGTCTTCTAACACCTTCAAGCACAGTCAGAAAGACTTCCGAAGAGAAATAAAGGCTCCTACAATACTGACTACGCTTAGCATGTGATCATCCCCAAATTAAAATGACGGAATCTTACCTTCTGGCTCCAGGTAACTCCAGGTGACGCTAACTGTGTGACTAAGAGTAGTCTGAATTTATGTGGCGCAGTACAGCATGCGGCCATTGAAGCTCAGTGGGATGGCTGAGAGGTTCCCGCTAGGGGCCATCCACAGCAATCGGAAATTGGTGAACCTTCTGTCGCAGGCCTACTTTGCCACCAGGCTTGACATGTTAGGATTAGACGGTATACTGAGGTTAATCTAGCTTTCTTTATTAACTGTCCTTAGTGAGCTGGATCTCGAGATGCATGTCCAAAGATCCTTGGAGGCAGCAGGACAGCTAGATAAGGTGGTTAAAAAGGCAAATGGGATACTTGCCTTTAATAGCCGAGGTATAGAATAAAAGAGCAGGGAGGTTATGATGGAGTTGTATAAAACGCTCATAAGGCCACAGCAAGAGTACTGTGTGAAATTCTGGTCACTATAGGAAAGATTTGATTGCATTATAACGGATGCAGAGGAGATTCACTTGGATGTCGCCGGGCTGGAGCATTTCAGCTATGAAGAAAGGCTGGATAGGCTGGGATTGTTTCCCTTAGAGCAGTGAAAGCTAACGGGGGATCTCACTGAGGTATACTAAATTATGAGAGACATAGATAGGAAGAAACTTTTCCCCTTAGTGGAGAGGCTAATAACTAGGGGGCACAGATTCAAGGTAAAGAGCAGGAGATTTAGAGGGAATTTGAGGAAAAATGTTTTCACCCAGAGGGTAGTGGGAAACTGGAACTCAGTGCCTGAAAGGATGGTAGAGTGAGGAACCCTCACAACATTTAAGAAGTATTTAGATGAGCACTTGGAAGGCCATATCATACAAGGCTACGGACAAGTGCTGGAAAATGAGATTAGAATAGATAGGTGCTTAATAGTTGGTATAGGCACAATGGGCTGAAGGGTCTCTTTCTGTGCTGTAAATCTCTGACTCTATACCACATACATGAATATAACACAATGAAATCAACAGTGAATTAAAGACTGTCCAGTTTAATGCTCTGACTCATTATGCTCCAATATTCATCTCCTAATGAAGTTCTGCGCAGCGAGAAGCTCTAGAAAGCTCTTGTCTGATTTGGGTTACATAAGAACTAGGAGCAGGAGTAGGCCATCTGGCCATTCAAGCCTGCTCTGCCATTCAATAAGATCATGGCTGATCTTTTCGTGGACTCAGCTCCACTTACCCTCTCACTCACCATAACCCTTAATTCCTTTACTGTTCAAAAACCTACTGCTCCCCCTTATTTTGAGGCTATGCCCCCTAGTTCCAGTTTCACCTGCTAGTGGAAACAATCTTCCTGCTTATATCTTATCTATTCCCTTCATAATCTTATATGTATCTATAAGAACCCCCCTCATTCTTCTAAGTTCCAATGAGTATAGTCCCAGTCTACTCAGCCTCTCCTCATAAGAACATAAGGACTAGGAGCAGGAGTAGGCCATCTGGCCCTTCAAGCCTGCTCCGCCATTCAATAAGATCATGGCTGATCTTTTCATGGACTCAGCTCCACTTACCCGCTCACTCACCATAACCCTTAATTCCTTTTCCATTCAAAAATCTATCTTTGCCTTAAAAACATTCAACGAGGTAGCCTCAACTGCTTCACTGGGGAGGGAATTCCACAGATTCACAACCCTTTGTGTGAAGAAGCTCCTCCTCAACTCAGTCCTAAACCTGCTCCCCTTTATTTTGAGGCCATGCCCCCTAGTTCTAGTTTCATCTGCCAGTGAAAACAACCTCCCTGCTCATATCTTATCTATTCCCTTCATAATCGTATATGTTTCTATACGATCTTCCCTCATTCTTCTGAATTCCAATGAGTATAGCCCCAGTCTACTCAATCTCTCCTCATAAGCCAAACCTCTCAACTCCAGAATCATCCTAATGAATCTCATCTGTACCCCCTCCAGTGCCAGTATATCCTCTCTCAAGTAAGGAGACCAAAACTGTACGCAGTATTCCAGGTGTGGGCCTTACCAGCACCTTATGCAGCTGCAACATAACCTCCCTGTTTTTAAATTCCATCCCTCTAGCAATGAAGGACAAAATTCCATTTGCCTTCTTAATTACCTGCTGCAACTGCAAACCAACTTTTTGTGATTCGTGCAAAAGGATACCCAGATCCCTCTGCACAGCAGCATGCCGCAATTTTTTATCATTTAAATAATAGTCCATTTTGCTGTTATTCCTTCCAAAATGGATGACCTCACATTTACCAACATTGTACTCCATCTGCCAGACCGTTGCCTGCTCACTTAGAATATCTATATCCCTCTGCAGACTTTCAGTGTCTTCTGCACACTTTGCTCTACCACTCATCTTAGTGTCATCTGCGAATTTTGACACACTACACGTGGTCTCCAAGTCCAAATCATCTCTGTAAATCGTAAACAATTGCGGTCCCAACACTGATCCCTGAGGCACACCCACTAGTCACTGATGGCCAACCAGAAAAACACCCATTTACCCCCACTCTTTGCTTTCTGCTTGTTAACCAATCCTCTATCCATGTTAATACATTACCTGTAAGACATGTAGCTGTTCCAGTAGAACAGATGGGCAGAGTGGTGTGTAGCTGAGAAATGGACTAACTCAGGCAGAATAAAAGGGAAATTAATATGGAGCTTCCCAGACAGAGCAGTGAGAACAGTGAAAATCTTCAGGTGAAGGGTGGGGGAAGCTGTGGGTTGACTCAGTTTGAATCTTCATCTAGGCCCTCTACTATTTCTATTCAAGATTCTATAAGATGCCCCAGTCGGTGCAGGCACTTTTTCCTCCTTCATCTTAAATAACTTTTCTAATATTTTTCTTCCATTTTTATAATACAAATTCTTTTTATAAAAACCACTTAAGGATTTGTCTCCTCTCCAGCATTCTTTCCTTCAGTTGCCACAGAAGCAACTTATTTAAATATCCCTGTCCATATCTCCTTATTTTCAACTAACTGACTCTTCTTTCATGGGTCCCAATGACACTGAACTTTATACTAAAACCACAGAATCCCTACAGTGCAGAAGGGGGCCATTTGGCCCATCGACTCTACGCTGACTCTCTGAAAGAGCATCTTACCCAGACCCCCCCGCCCTATCCCCATAACCGAGCACATTTACCATGGCTAATCCCCCTAACCTACACATTTTTGGACACCAAGGGGCAATTTACAATGGTCAATCCGCCTAACCTGTCCATCTTTGGATTGTGGGAGGAAACCTGAGCACGCAGAGGGAACACACGCAGAAACGAGGAAAACGTGCAAACTCCACACAGTCACCTGAGGCTGGAATCGAACTCGGGTCCCTGGCGCTGTTTGCTGCTATATTTATAGAATCCTTAAATGTTCTTTAATATTTTTTGGACATTCACTCTTCATACTCTTTCCTTATACCATTAACTTATTTTCATATTTTTCACGTATTCTAATCATTTTTACAACTTACATTTGTCCCATATGATCTCTCTTCTTCGATTCAAGGCTGTTTCTAATTTCCTTATTGTTGAAATTTGGAATGCATACCCTTTTTAACAGTAATCAGATCATGCTGTGGGCTCTCCCGGCTCTTTTTAACTCAGCCATGGTATTAGCATCCCTCTTCTTGCCAATCAGAGAATGGGATTGTGATCTCCACCTATCAATGGAAGGATTCTATGTAAAAGGACCCAGGTGGGAATCAAAAAGGCTTCAGTGGAAAGCTGACCCTGAGGATGCAGCAAGCATAAGCTTTACCTGTGACTTGAGAGAGCTGTTCCCATGCAGCCCCCACCATGACCTGGTTCTCTGATGTTTCCCTGGAGGTCATGTTTGCAGGCTGCGCGTGCCCAAAGAGTTATATTATTCCCGGTAACAGAGTGAGAAACCAACTTTGCAAAAACACTGGCTGGAAGTCATGGAGGATGTGAGTAGCAGGAATGTGGTGCTTCACTCTTGGATCCAGTACCAAAAGATTTAAAGCCCTCAATAAGGCAGGAACGTTGAGTCAGGTATGCAGCCATGGCCATGCCTCATCTCAACTGAATGCATTTATGACACTCAGGACTCTCTGCTTTCTCTCCTTACAGAACTGGGAGTGGGTCTGGCCATGGCTGCATACCAGACTCACTGTTCCTCACTTTTGGAATGTCCCAATGTACACCTGCACAGCACTCCTCAGACCAACACTCCACTCATTCCTCCCTCCCAAAGCACTTCCTCACTTTCACATTCCTATTTGAACAGCCAACATTCACCCTCAGCTTATTACTATCTCTCACACTGACCTTCCACAAATGTCTTCATTGCTCTCATGACTTAGGAAGCCTGATTGGAAAGGAACACAGTTTATTACAGAATGCAAAGTAAAACCACTACCGTGGTGTACACACTAGTCCCTGCTTGGGATTACAGTTCAGCAGGCCCAGTCCTGGCCTGCCTTATAAATGGCTCAGATAGAGTTCCAGCTGGCAGGCCACTGCCTGTTTCCAGGGGATCTCATACTCAACAAGCCCTACAGGGAGATCAATCAGTGATTCCACATGGTCCTCATGGGGGTTATCACAATTGCCTCATCTCAACTGAATGCATTTATGACACTCAGGACTCTCTGCTTTCTCTCCTTACAGAACTGGGAGTGGGTTTGGCCATGGCTGCATACCTGACTCACTTGTTGGGTGGTCTTGTTCCAGGAGGCTGGAGGTGTCAGCATCAATCTGCTGTGAAACCCTGAGCCTGCTGAGGCACTGTTTCCCAGGCATGGTGAGAAAGCTGATCCTCTGCTATAGACCCTATAATCTGGTATCGCCTTCCTCAAGCTGGAGCTCTGTGTCCGTGCCCTCTGTCCTATGGAGTGGCTGCTGCTGCAATTGGTGTGCTTCACGAGCGGTTCAGGGTAGAGCTATTTGAGCTCCCAATCATCACAGTAGAGAAGTGCAGATCAAGATGCGCAAAACCACAAATTACTACTGACCTCCAAAATGTTGGAAATCACCTGTAAAGGCAGTAAGAGCAGACTCTGAGAACCCTTTCTGTCAGCAAACACCTTTCACAAAGGCAAGGAATCGGCTCTCCCATTTCAGTATTGAAAGGCTTTCCAGCCTGTCAGTTAATAGAGCTGTCGAGCCTCACTTGGTGATCCTGGTGTGTTTAAGGTATGATGTGGAGATGCCGGCGTTGGACTGGGGTAAACACAGTAAGAAGTCTAACAACACCAGGTTAAAGTCCAACAGGTTTATTTTGTAGCACAAGCCATTAGCTTTTGGCCTGTTCCGAAAGCTTGTGTGGCTTTTGCTACCAAATAAACCTGTTGGACTTTAACCTGGTGTTGTTAGACTTCTTACTGTGTTTAAGGTAACTCAGGGAAACACAGAATACTGAGTTAAATGCGCTTTCAATTGGCCTTTTACATTTTCAAATATCACATTCATCATCCACATAGGGATTTCTCACCCATCTTAAAACACCGCTAATTGAGCGGGATCATGTTGAGCTTCCAAAACGCTAGTACTTTTCAATGTTTAACCACATGTACCAGAACCTAATGGCATCAATCTATCATTTACAAGTACACCTATCAACCTGTCTGTTACAGGTACGTCTATCCACCTATCTATCTGTTACAGGTACGCCTAACAATCTATCATTTACAGGGTACGCCTATCAATGACAGTCGGTTCTGGTCGGTGTGTGGCTCAAATGTCACTCACCGCACAAGTTCCAGATAATAACCATTTCTAACAACAGAGAATCTAATCATCCTCCCGTGACATTCAATGGCATCACTTCCACCAACCATCAACATCCTGGGAGTTACCATTGACCTAAATTCAATCAGCCTCATAAATACTGTGGTTACAACAGCAGTAAGAAGTTTAACAACACCAGGTTAAAGTCCAACAGGTTTATTTGGTAGCAAAAGCCACACAAGCTTTCGAAGCTCTAAGCCCCTTCTTCAGGTGAGTGGGAATTCTGTTCACAAACAGAGTTTATAAAGACACAGACTCAATTTACATGAATAATGGTTGGAATGCGAATGCTTACAACTAATCAAGTCTTTAAGAAACAAAACAATGGGAGTGGAGAGAGCATCAAGACAGGCTAAAAAGATGTGTATTGTCTCCAGACAAGACAGCCAGTGAAACTCTGCAGGTCCACGCAACTGTGGGCGTTACAAATAGTGTGACATGAACCCAATATCCCGGTTGAGGCCGTCCGCGTGTGTGCGGAACTTGGCTGTCAGTTTCTGCTCAGCGACTCTGCGCTGTCGTGTGTCGCGAAGGCCGCCTTGGAGAACGCTTACCCGAATATCAGAGGCCGAATGCCCGTGACCACTGAAGTGCTCCCCAACAGGAAGAGAACAGTCTTGCCTGGTGATTGTCGAGCGGTGTTCATTCATCCGTTGTCGCAGCGTCTGCATAGTTTCCCCAATGTACCATGCCTCGGGACATCCTTTCTTGCAGCGTATCAGGTAGACAACGTTGGCCGAGTTGCAAGAGTATGTACCGTGTACCTGGTGGATGGTGTTCTCACGTGAGATGATGGCATCTGTGTCGATGATCCGGCACGTCTTGCAGAGGTTGCTGTGGCAGGGTTGTGTGGTGTCTTGGTCACTGTTCTCCTGAAGGCTGGGTAGTTTGCTGCGGACAATGGTCTGTTTGAGGTTGTGCGGTTGTTTGAAGGCAAGAAGTGGGGGTGTGGGGATGGCCTTGGCGAGATGTTCGTCTTCATCAATGACATGTTGAAGGCTCCGGAGGAGATGCCGTAGCTTCTCCGCTCCGGGGAAGTACTGGACAACGAAGGGTACTTTGTCCACTGTGTCCCGTGTTTGTCTTCTGAGGAGGTCGGTGCGGTTTCCACAACAGCAGGCCAGACGATGGAACTCTGCAGTGTGTAACTCACATCTAAACTCCCTGAAGCTTGTTCATCATTTACATGGCACCAGTCAGAAGTATGAGGAGATATTTTCCTCTTGCCTGGATGAGTGCAACTCCAATAACGTTGAAGAAGCATATGTCATGTGGACTACAGCAGTTCAAGAAGGCAGCTCAGCACCCAAGGGCAATTAGAATGGGCAGCAAAGGTTGGCCCAGCCAGCAATGCCCGCATCCCAGAAATGTAATAAAGATTGCAACACTTTAAAAGCACTTAATTGGTTGGAATGCATGTTGGGATATTTTAGAGCTGCCACATAAATGCAAATTGTGTTTTTGAATTCAAATGTGTCTTTTGATCAGTTCCACGGGTACACAAGGCTCGGAGTGGTGTCACTTTGCCAGGGGTGATATGATCCATTCTTTCTGGACATCGGTGAATCAATTGGTCTAATTGCTTCAAATCTAGCGCTTCAACATCAGCTTTATCTTTATAGATCGGTTAGTTTTGGGAGGTTTAGTTTTGAGTGACAGATTCATGTGTACCGATAACACACGTACGTTTACAAATACCTCCCATCGAGAGGTTCCTCTGTTCAGGCAGGATCAGAAAATGTTTTTATCTGTTGGAAACATTCCATGTGCCCAAACATTGGAAGAAACTGAACAAAGACATCAAGTCTTTTTCAAAATGTACGGCAATATTCTATTGTAAGCAGCACCTATTGATAATTTCAGGTTTAAGGCTGAATCCGCTTGTGTCTCTTTGGAAGCTGTGTTCCTTTGTTCAGTTTCTTATCATTAGAAAATGTGTGCTATAACTCTCCACATTCTGCCCTGTGTCCTGCAGCATTTTTCTTTGTTCAATCACTGACTTATTTTAATTCCAAATGATTGCATCAAAGTTGCAGCTTGCTAGTCAGCTTTTCTAACCTTAGGGTTTGTGCTCTGAAAAATTAAAGCTCTTATGAAGCTGAACAACTTTTGATGGCCTTCGTATCCTGCCTATAGTGATCTGTTTTGGGGCCTAAATCCAGTTTACATGTACAACTGCCTCTTGGTGCCCTTTGAGACACATTCACAATAAGAATGATCTATGATGAATCTCCTTTAATCCATTTGATCCCATCCTCCCAGAATACCAAACCCTGTCTTCCATAGACTCATACCGTTCAGCCCATTGAGTCTACAACGACATGTGAGAAACACCTGGCCTCCCACCTAATCCCTTTTTTCAGCACTTGGCCCATAGCCTTGAATGTTATGATGTGCCAAGTGCTCATCCAGGTACTTTTTAAAGGATGTGAAGCAATTCGCCTCTACCACTCTCCCAGGCAGCGCATTCCAGACCATCTCTAGGTAAATAGGTTTTTCCTCACATACCCCCCTTAAACCTCCTGTCCCTTACCTTGAACCTATGAGCCCTGGTGACTGACCCTTCAACTAAGGGGAAAACAACTGCTCCTTATCCACTCTGTGCATACCCCTCATAATCATGTACATCTCGGTCAGGTCACCTCCTCAGTCTTCTCTACTCCAACGAAAACAACCCAAGCCTATCCAACCCCTCTTCATAACTTAAATGTTCCATCCCTATAATGTGGTGAACAGAAATGTACACAGTACTCTAGTTGTAGCCTCACCAAAGTTTTATACAACTCCAACACAGCTTCCCTGCTTTTGTAATCTATGTCTCATTGATAAAGTCATGATGTGGAGATGCCGGCGTTGGACTGGGGTAAACCCAGTAAGAAGTTTAACAGCACCAGGTTAAAGTCCAACCTTGGACGTTAGCCTGGTGATGTTAAACTTCTTACTCGTTTGATAAAGGCAAACATCCCATATGCTTTTTTCACCATCCTATCAACATGCCTTTCTGCCTTCAGAGATCTATGAACAAAGTCCCTTTGTTCCAAAGATGTTCCAAGTGTCGTGCCGTTCCGTTGATTATATAAATGACGAATAATAGGGGGCCCAACACAGATCCCTGTGGTACGCCACTGGACACTGGCTTCCAGTCACAAGGGCTTGTGCTACCAAATAAACCTGTTAGACTTTAACCTGGTGTTGAGAGACTTCTTCCAGTCACTAAAGCAGCACGGTCACCTCCTCAAAAAATTAAATCAAATTTGTTAGGCATGACCTCTCTCTGACAAAGCCATGCTGACTATCTCTGATCAAGCCTTGCCTCTTCAAGTGGAGATAGATGCTCTCCTTCAGAAGTTTCTCCAATAGTTCATATTACCATTAAAGTGATATCAACACATTTAATAGCCTAACAAACTTTTGATTTCTTTCAGCATTGCCTTTCACACTTTGAGTACTAATCATAAATTTATGTCCCCTGTTACAGGATGGACTGATTTCTCTTGTTGGAATAAATCACAGAACTGTTACAGCACAGTCAGAGGCCATTTGGCCCATCGCCTTTGCTCTGGCTCTTCAAATCAGCAATTCCCTTAGTGTCCCTCCCCCACCTTCTCCCCCTTAACCCTCCACATTCTTCCTTTTCAGATAATAGTCCAGTTCTATCGAGTGCCTTGATTGATCCTGCACATTCCAAATCAAAAATCAGATTTTGGGGGTGATTTTCAGTCTGTGTTTGCCATCATAGAGAATAGTGATGCAGCTGAAAATCCAAAGGGTGAGAACCTCATTTTAACGCATTTACGTATATTTTAATATAATTATCAGCCCCCTGCCCCTCCGTATATTCTCCACTCGTATTTTCAAACCTCGCCGGCATTATTTACAATAGCTTCACACAGACGTGAACCCGTCAAGGGGATCCCTCTGGGGCTCTAAAGGTCAGTATAGCCCCAGGGGAGAGGAACATGACCAGGCAGTGCCCTGGCAATGTCCCCAGGCACAAATTGGCACTGCCAGGCTGGTACTATGTAAAGCTGGCAGTGCCAACCTGAGCTGGGGGCAATGCCAGGGCAGACCCTAGTGGGAACATCATGGAGGAGGTCTCATTTATTTGCGGTGGTAGGGGGGAGGGGGGGCGGGGGGAGTGTACGTTGGAGCAGTATGGGTGCTCATATTGACTGTTTGGAGAAGGGAAGGGGTTCGGAGCAGGCAATGACTACTTGGCAGAGGTGAAGGGAAAGTAGTTTGATGCCAATGATGACTGTTTTGGGGGGGGGGGGGTGGGAGGGGGTTTAATGTTGGCAATAACTGTTTGGGGGTGCGGCGGGGGAGGGGGGGGGCGGTTTGAGATGACAGCTTTGATCTGAAACCACCGTGGTGTGGTGGGGTGGGGGAGAGATTATTTGCCTTCTGATGGGGCGCCGTTTAAAAACTGTGTCCTAATCTCAGTGCAGCCAGGTTTACCGGCGTGTTTAGTCCCCGCTGCTCAATATGATGGTGTGAAACACGCTCCCCCTGCCTTTTCCTGACCAAGTGCCGTAAGGTCTGGAGAGAAAACCATCTGTTTCTCTAGACACCGGTTTCCCATCAGACCCTGACAATTTGCCATTTTTGGTAAGGTTCCGCCCTTTATTTTTATTCATAAACTTGCTAACATAATGTACATGAATCCTCTGGTTTAGGCTACATAATAGTACAGCTTCTACAGTTTGTTAAGTATTTGTTTCCTTGTCAATGTTCAACTATTTGAAGCTCCCACTCTCCACTGTAAATACTATTGACAAATTTCTGGTGTGCTTCTGCACTCAATGGAACAGCTCCTTGAATAATGCAAGAGCTTGGTTCGCACATCTGTTCAACCAACAAAAGTTTATTTGAAATACAAAAGAGGAATATGAACTAGGAGAAGTGCATCCACTGGTACCTGGCACAGAGCAGCCTAACTGATGCTCTTTAATGGGATGGTTGCAGGCACAAGAGAGAAAGATTTCTTTAAAATTATTTTTGTAAGTGCAGAAGGAGAATTACTAATGGTCTACAAATTTTTCTCCTTCCTGATTTGCAACTCTTTATGGCTTTCCCTGCTTCCATCCTAGCCAAATTCAAAAGAAGTCCGAGAGTGTACATTGGGTGTGTCCTGGCCTCACTCCACTGATGGGAGCAGCCACCAGTACCAAATATGCAGTCTTATTGAATTTAGGACTTAGGAGCAGAAGTAGGCCATTTGGTCCTTTTAGCCTGTTTCACCATTCAACAAGATCGTGGCTGATCCGGCTGTGGCCTCAGCTCCATTTTCTTATCTGCACCTCCCCCCCATAAACCCTGACTCCCTCATCAATCAAAAGTCTATCCAACTCAGCCTTGAGTATATTCAATGACATGATGAGGAGGATCACAACAGACACCTCCAGACGCTGAAAGATGCCCTCATAAGAACAGGATATGGCGCTCGATTCATCGATCGACAGTTCTGACGCGCCACAGCGAAAAACCGCACCGACCTCCTCAGAAGACAAACACGGGACACGGTGGACAGAATACTCTTCATCGTCCAGTACTTCCCCGGAGCGGAGAAGTTACGACATCTTCTCCAGAGCCTTCAACATGTCATTGATGAAGACGAACATCTCGCCAAGGCCATCATCACACCCCCATTTCTTGCCTTCGAACAACCGCACAACCTCAAACAGACCATTGTCCGCAGCAAACTACCCAGCCTTCAGGAGAACAGTGACCACGACACAACACAACCCTGCCACAGCAACCTCTGCAAGACGTGCCGGATCATCGACACAGATGCCATCATCTCACATGAGAACATCATCCACCAGGTACACGGTACATACTCTTGCAACTCGGCCAACGTTGTCTACCTGATACGCTGCAGGAAAGGATGTCCTGAGGCATGGTACATTGGGGAGACCATGCAGACGCCACGACAACCGATGAATGAACACCGCTCAACAATCACCAGGCAAGGCTGTTCTCTTCCTGTTGGGGAACACTTCAGTGGTCATGGGCATTCGGCCTCTGATCTTTGGGTAAGCGTTCTCCAAGGCGGCCTTCACGACACACGACAACGCAGAGTCGCTGAGCAGAGACTGATAGCCAAGTTCCGCACACATCAGGACGGCCTCAACCGGGATCTTGGGTTCATGTCACACTATCTGTAACCCCCATGACTTGCCTGGGTTTGCAGAATCTCACTAACCGTCCCGGCTGGAGACAATACACATCTCTTTAACTTGTGCTTAACCCTCGCTCCACTCACATTGTCTGTACCTTTAAGACTTGATTACCTGTAAAGACTCGCATTCCAACCATTATTTTGTAAATTGAGTTTGTGTTTTTATATGCCCTGACGAAGGAGCAGCGCTCCGAAAGCTTGTAGATTTTGCTACCAAATAAACCTGTTGGACTTTAACCTGGTATTGTGAGACTTCTTACTGTGCCTACCCCAGTCCAACGCCGGCATCTCCACATCATAACCTCTTGTGATTCATGTACCAGGACCCCCAGAGCCCTCTGTACCTTAGAGTTCTGAAATCTCTGCACTAAACTAATACTCTGCTTTTCTATTCTTTCCGCAAAAATGGACAAGTTCACATTTTCCCACATTATACTCCATGTGCCATTTTTTTTGCCCACTCACTTCCCCATTCATATCCCTTTGCAGGCTCATTACCTCCTCTTGATAACTTCCCTTTCTACCTAATTAGCTTGCATACATTCAGTCTCTTCATCCACGTCATTGATTGTAAACAGTTGAGGCCCTAGCATTGATTCCTGTGTTATTCTATCAATTACGGCTTGCCAATCCAAAAAAGACCCATTTATCCCTACTCTCTGCTTCCTGATAGTTAACCAATCCTCTATCCATGCAAATATGTTGCCCCTTACATCATAAACCCTTATTTTGTGTC
Source organism: Mustelus asterias (assembly GCF_964213995.1). Lineage (NCBI taxonomy): Eukaryota > Metazoa > Chordata > Chondrichthyes > Carcharhiniformes > Triakidae > Mustelus > Mustelus asterias. Next base: position 92,770,863 of record NC_135803.1, on the reverse strand, counting down.
ACAATCTTTGATGTGGCATCTTATCAATTGCCTGTTTAGAAATCCACGTATACCACATCTACAGGTTTCCCTTTATCCATGTTGCTTGTTATTTCCTCAAAGTATTCTAATAAATTAAACACGATTTTCCCTTTGACAAAACCATGTTAATTCTACTTGATCCCATTATGATTTTTGAAGTATGCTTCTCTAGAGCAATAAAACTCATTTTAATTACTCTTTTCCTTTCCAAATACTTGTTGAAACTCTTGCTATCCATTTTTATATTTCTAGCTAGCTACTCTAATTTCTCTCACTTGGGTCTCTTTGCTGGTTTTTAAAATTTCTTTAATCTTCTGAGCTATCATAAACCTTCAGAGAACCGTACAGTGTTTCTGTCAATTTAATACTATCCTCAGCTTCCTTAACTAGTCACAGATGATGCATCCTTCTCAAAGAGCCTTTTTTCCCCACTGGGATAAATCTTTGCTGAGTTATTAATAATCTCCTGAAACATCTGCCACTGCATCTATCTTTTCATCTAGTTTCTCAGTTCACTCTAGCCAACTCTGCATTCATATCCTTTATTTAGGTTTAAACACTAGTCTTGTTCACCATCAAACTGAATGCCAAATCTGAACCATGTTATGATTGCTGACACCTAGAGGCTTCTATACCATGATTTTTCATTAATACTGAGTCATTACACATTACCAGGCTCTAGAATTTCTTGCTCTAAGAAATTGTCCCACATATACTCTCAGGATAACTTTGGCAATCTGATTTTCCCAATCTACATCTAGAGTAAAGTCAGCCATGATATTGCAGTACCTTTCTTATATGCCCCATTTATTTCTAGATCTAGAATCCTACATGCAGAAGGAGGCCATTTGGCCCATCAAGTCTGCACCAACCACAAATCCACCCAGGCCATATCTCCATAGCCCCATTCATTTACCCTAGCTAGTCCCGCTGACACTAGCATGGCCAATTTAGCATGGCCAATCCACCTAACCTGCACATCTTTGGAGTTCTTTGCTTCCTGCATACTTTGTCCTCCAGTGTGACTATTGTCAGTAGGCTTGTAAACCACTCTAAGTGACCTCTTATCTTTCCTCTATCTTGTCTCTACCCAAACTGGTTCAGCAGCTTTTTTGAGCCAAAGTCATTTCTCACTACATCACTAATGACATCATTAACAGAGCTACCCCACCATCTTTTCCTAGTTTCCTGTTGTCCAAAATGTCAAATACCCTTCAACATCACGTTCCAGCCTTCGTCACCTTGCATTCATGTCTCTGTAATGGCCATCAGGTCATAAATATTCATTTCTACCTGCGCTAATAATTCATCCATTTTATTACAAATGCAGCATGCGTTCAGATATCGAGCCATTAAGGTTGAATGGTTTCAAGAAGGAGATAGCTATATTTCTAATAAAAAAGAAATAAGGGGATATGGGAAATAGGTGGAAAAGTGTATTTGAGACCAGTGAGAGATCATCCATGATCTGACTGAATGGCGGAGCAGGCTCAAAGGGCTGAATTTGCCTACTTCTGCTCCTAATTCCTATGTTACTAAGGGCTGGGACTCCTCCACTTTCTCAATCTCTTTGCCTGCCTCACTTGCAGTCACACCCTCCTGTCCCTGACCACTGGCCAAGTCAGAAGACCCTCGTGTAAGGGGCATGACCATCTTCTGGAACAAAATGTCCAAGCAACTATCTCCTTCCCTGATGCATTGCAGTGTCCGAAGCTCAGACACTGGTTCATCAACTCTGAACCGCAGTTCCTCACATTACAGACACTTACTGCAGAAACATTTTGGCAGATATTTAGATCAAAACTGGTAAGATCACCAAGCACATTGCAGCAATAACTGAACTGTAGATAGTAACCAACTCAGGTCACAAAGGGCATTGACTGAATTGGCAGTAACAGTATAGCACTAAAGGGGTGGATGGTTTTGGAGTGCTTGACACCGGGTGAAATCCCATAGCCCCTCTTGCAATAGTCAAAGAGCTTTCAAATTAAACCCAATGGATTCAGCATTGTCCCTTGGTGCCTGACTCACTGGCCTGGATTTTAGCTTGGAGAAGGGTTTCATGTTGTGAGTGGCTTGTTTTGAGGTTGGGAAAGCTGGAAGAATGGGTTTCAAAAAGTCATGTACTTTTTAACTGTCGACTCCTGTGAACATTTCCTTTTGATGATCCACCTGCAGACAGCCTGAATGACAGGCCTTGAGGTCTGTCAGGTGTGGAGGCCTGCAATACTAGGCTGCAGCTGAGGAGAGTAGATAGGTCCAGCAGGTGGTCCTAATCATGGAGGGAGAGGGTGAAGGTTTCAATTGTGACTGAGGGAGCATCTGGTGGTTGGGGTCAGGGGAACAGACAGATAGTTGACACTGGGGAAAGGGAAGGTTTTCTGGGTAAGTTGTCAGGCCTGAAGGAAACATTCCTGTACTGAGTGATGCAAAACTACTTAGTTCATGGATTGAGCCCATCGCTCCTCCTTTCACCTGCTGAGTTTATCAAGAGTTGGGGAACCTGGGTATTATGTGAGGAAAACAGAACGACTTTCAAAAATGAAATCAGGAAGCCTCATTATAATATTAATAATCACAGAATTGTTACAGCGCAAAAGGAGGCCATTTGGCCCATCATGTCTGCACTTGCTCTCCAAATTAGCATCATGATTTAGTGTCATTCCCCTGTCTTTTCCCCAAACCTCTGCACATTGTTTCTAATCAAATAATCATCTAATGTTCTCTTGAATGCTTCAATTGAACCTGCCTCCACCACACTTCCGGGCAGTGCATTCCAGAACCGAACCACTCAGTGTGTGAAAGCTCTCCTGTCACAGTCACTTCTTTTTCAAGTCACTTTAAATCTGTGCCGTCTCATTCTTGATCCTTTAACCAGCGGGAACAGTTTCTCCCGGTTTACTCTGCCCAGCCCCTTCATGATTTTGAACACCTCTAACAAATCTCCTCTTAGCCTTCTCCCTTCCAAGGAGCACAGTCCCAAACATGACAAACTGCCTCCTGAAAGCAGATTGGTCACCCATTCCTTATCCTGACTTCATGGAAACCAGATGGATAGGCTCGAGGTGGGTGGTGTTACTGTTCCAGGATGGAACCTGTTTTAGGGAATTAAGATTCTGCCCAGAGACTGAGAAATAGGTTTCCCCCCACAGTCCAAAGATGTACAGGTTAGGTGAATTGGCCAGGCTAAATTGACCCTTCGTGTCCAAAGATGTGTAGTTCAGATGGATTAGCCATGGTAAATGTGTGGGGTTGCAGGGGTAGGGCCTGGGTAAGATGCTCTGTCAGAGAATTGGTGCAGACTCGTTGGGCAGAATGGCTTCCTTCTGCACTGTCTGGATTCTATGATCGAATAGACTGGATGTGAACTGAATACTATCATACTGTAACACATTGAGAGCCTTTGATCAAGAGCCCCTGGGATACTGCAGGTACAGTTCCTTCCTTGGCTTTACTCTTACGCCTGTCCTGTCTATTTCCTCTTGCAGCCCATCACTATCGTCTCCACAGCTCACAATATTGCCAAGTTTTCCATTTTGAATTTGTGCCCGGTACACCCAGTCTTGGGTCATTAATATACAAGAAACCTTTTCTGGAAATGCTGTGTGCAGTGGATGGGGGAGCTGAAAGGGAAATCTAGGTAGTTTACAATTAGCCCTTTACTTTCAAAGGGGGACAAGGGCTTTTCTATTTGGCCCAAGTTCTGGTAAATGTTCATCCCTGGGAATTAATGTCTGGGAACAAGTTCACCTCCAATTCAGGTGCAAAGGAGTCTGTAGATGCTAGAAACATCAAAGATCTCACAGGAATAAGAGTTAAATTTGGCACACTAATTAAGAGATACATGAAGTGAAGGGATGAATAGGGATTCTTATCAAGCCAAGGATCAGCGTACTGAATTTAACCATCTGCTGATTAATAATCCACTTTAACCTGGTGTTGTGTGACTTCTTACTGGATTAATAATCCACCCAGGAAGCAAGCTGAATTCTGCTGGAATGCAGTGTGTAATCCTGGAGTAAAGCACATTAGAAAATTCATTGTGGGCTCGTGATTGAAATTCTTATGCAGAGCAACTGTGCTTTAAGAATAGTGGTTTAAGATTCATAATTAGGCATTAGAGCAAAGTAAGAAAATATCTGTACTGAAGATATATTAGAGAAAGGAATGTCATAGAATTCCCCACTTGTTATTTTAAACCATCTTCTCCCTGAAGTTACTGTGAAAATCCCCTAGTCGCCACACTCTGGTGCCTGTTCGGGTACACTGAGGGAGAATTTAGCATGGCCAATGCGCTTTACCAGCATGTCTTTCGGACGGTGGTAGGAAATCGGAGCATCCAGAGGAAATCCATGCCGACACAGGGAGAATGAGCAGTGATCCAAGCCGAGAATTGAACTCAGGTCCCTGGCGCTGTGAGGCAGCAGTGCTAACCACTGTGTCACACGCGGTTTGTGTATTCCCATGGAAATTGGCTGTTGACTGGATGGAATTTGCCCAGTTGATCAGTGGTCTAACCAGTAGTTCTTGAAAGGACTGCTGGAGGTTGTCAACAAAGAACATTCATGCATTTTTGTATAGTTTTGTTCCTGCGGAGCCGTTACCAGCTCAGATCTGCCCTACTCCTGTTTGTCTCCTTCCCCATTCTGTGATCAGCTGTGTAGGGGTAAGCTGAATTTCCTATGGCCCTGACTGGCGAGTTACACTCAATGCCCAACTGCTCCATCGATTTGAGACAAACAAACAGAGCTATTGGCATAATTTTGAGCAGGGATCAAGCTAATGTCTTCTGGCAGATGTCACAATCATGTCATCCATTTCACATTGGCTTTCAGGTGTAATTATATTTCTCCAGCATCTTCAAACAATGAAGAACAGTCCTAGTCCAGATCAGATGCATGTCTGAGAAACTAACAACCATAACATCCTGAGGTAAGAATGCCACAAATTGAGCCAGGCTGACATGCAAAACTAAAATTGCCCCATACACTGTTTGCTTTTAATTCAAGATGAGCACCTTGAGCTCTCAGGGTTAACAGGAGGGTTGCAGAAACTTCAACATGCTAGAGACAGAGTGGACAAATCAGGAATGATCAAGGGAGTGCAAACATGTTTTTACTGCACAAGGGCCACTACTTTAAGGACATTGTGTATGCAATGTCCCAGGACTGCTGCCATTCCCTCAAGACCTGGACCCTCTCTAATAACATCAATCTGTCCCAGGCAGTCAGGCTTCTCTACACCATTGATGGCTTCAAGAAGATCACCAGTCTCGAGGAGCAAGTGGCGGGGGAAGGTTATGTCTGTGCATCTTTCGGAAAGTGGACTACACAAAGAATGTAAGCCAGTGAATGCCAAGGCAACTACAACCGGACACACCAACATCAATCAGCAGTGCCAAAACTGGTCCTACTGAGACCAAAGAAACCAAAGATTCTATTCAACCCAAGCCGGTGGCCATCGCTAGGAATGGAGTGAAGCCATGGAAAACTGCTCAGTAAGAAGACATTGGACCAGGTTCTTACAGATAAGACTGATGCCATCAAGTTGGATTCAGGTGCAGTTAAGTGTTAGTACACACTGGATAGGAAACAGGTTTACATACAGTGACAAGATACGGTGCTGGAGGGTGACTACAGGCTGTGGAACTCTTCATTAGCAAACAGTCACTGCCTTCAGGAGAGGAAGGGGGGGGAAAGGAGAAAAAAAAAGACACTGAAATCACTCAACGTATGAGCATTTTGCTGATGGAAATAGTTCTTTAGAATGGTAGTTGAACATTTGAAAAAATAGTTTCAATAAAAAGATTTTCAACAAAAAAAAACAAACAAATTCACTGAGACAATCAGGAAATGTTCCCTTGCACAACACAGTGTCTCCTCATGCCACTGGAATGGGTGCTGACCGAATCAACAGAGTTGACAAAGAGCTCGGCACAACATCGAGGGCCGAAGGGCCTGTGCTGTGCTGTTCTATGTATGTTGGGTATGATGAAAACATGAAGTGTTGTCTTCCTGTGATGTTTGATAGTTTAAAACCTTGCTTCCAATAGCTTCTGCCTGCCAGCTGTGTCTCGGACAGGTTTCTGAGAGTATTAACAAACTCTGGGAAAGTTGGCACAGCTGCTCAATGTACGTTCAGATTGAGTGAGAAACAACTATCCTCAATAAGCAACATATAAGGCAGGCCAATGTCTGAGTGCATGGGGTCCTCCTCAGTGTTACTCTCTTTAAAGTTTATTTATTAGTGTCATAAGTAGGCTTATATTAACACTGCAATGAAGTCACTGTGAAAATTCCCGAGATCAATTCCTCTGGCCATTCTCTCTTGGCTTTCTTATCGTGCCATTTCTTCCAGTTTCAGATGCCAACACCTTGAGGACCAAGTTAATGAGAATGGCACAAGCGACCCAACTTAGTTTTGAAAGGTTAAGGGAAGACATGCTACAGATCGTTAAACTATTGTGCACTATAGATAAAACTGAAGTAAACAAACAATTGAACTTGGGCAAATATTTACAAATCACAAGCAGGGTACAAATTAGAAAAAAATAACTTCACACAATGAAGATGTAATTCAGACTGTCAGAGAAAGTACCTGATACAAGGCTAACTGGCACTGTTAAAGGATTGTTGGATCAATAGCTGTTGAGACTACTTGAAGAATATTAGCAACATTACTTGATTTTAACGTTCTTTAAATTGATGATAAATTGAGGTGAAGTCTGCAATTTAATCAGAGATTGGATAGAATGAGCCTGATGGTTTTATAGTTGTTAAGTATTACTGCATGTCCTCTCATTCTAACCCTGTGCCCCTCCCAGTCTCACGAGGGGCCATATTGCTTTGAATAATGCTACTCCATTCATTCAGAGATACCAGTCATATAATGATTTTGGAACATGGCTGATGTGGCAATCTGTAACTGATCGTTGCACTGTAATGACTTACACTATTGATTCCCTGTCTCCTGTGAGGCTATCATTTACAATAACTACAAATGTCACCAGCATTTGTTGAATCATTCATATTTCATCTAGCTTGTTAGTACAATACTAATTTGGGGGACGATCATTCATCATATACCTATCACTGGCTTTCAAACCCATTTCACCTGAGACAAACCAAAAGTATCATTTGTGTTTTACCACCTCTGAGGTTTACACGGCAAAAATTTCACCTTCCTCTGCTCTGTCCATCTGTACTTGGGGGGGGGGGGGGGGGGCGGGGGGAAGCAACTGACACAGGTCCGGGACAGTTAAGCACCAATACACTTTTCCCCTTCTCTTTGTTCATCCAGTAGAAAGGATACTTCAGTTGCGAGCAATAAAACAACTAACTTCACAAAGTAAGTCAAAGAAACAAGTTTAATAAAGAAATTTCATTACACCAATACTCAGGCCACACAAGTCCTATCTGCTTTCTATTTATACCGGGTCAGCTGACCCTTCCAGCATGTTACCATTGGTTACATTGTAACAGATTTGAATGTCATCATTGGTTATATTATAACACTCTTTCCTGATCTCCTAGCTAGCTACCTTCCAATTGCAAACTGGGCAGCTGTGAGTTCCCACCCATTACCCCACAAATAAACTGAACTGCCACCCACAGAGTGGGATATTGTCTTATCATATAGCTCCATACTGGACTATCTCCACTAGAGTCATGATGTTTAAGTGCCAAAAATATACTGAAGAGAACACTGCCTGAAAAAGGTTTTACAAAGAAAAAGCTCATTGCCTTGAAATAAATCTCCCTCCGGTGCACACAAACCCTCCCAATTTCAAACCACCATCACATTTTGAAAGAGAGCTGTAACCCATCACCCCCACATATGTCCCTACAAACACACCACCCCGCACACACCAGCTCCCGCACGCACCAGCCCCACATGAACCAGCTCCCATGTGCACCTTCCCCACATACACCCACACCACACCCCCATGTAGACCGTCCCTACATACAGCTGCCCCCACACATACCCACCACCCCTACATACACCACACCCTCCATCTCATTCAGCACTCTTTCTTCCCCCTTCCACTTATACCTCATGCTAACCCCTTAGAACCCACCCTACACCCATCCCCCATTTTCATTGGCTATGTTTGATAATAGCCTCTTTTGAAATGTGCCTAACTATCTTGATTGGTACACTAGTGGAACGACAATTGATGTTTGAGAGATAACTATACACAAGGCACAGCACAATGTGTTGGCCATAAACTGCCATTTATGCAGTTTATTACTTTACATCACTGTGTAAATACAATGATTGCATATGTTCAGGAACAGAGCTGAAGTCAGAGCCCTGTTTTCTAAATACATATTTATTTTGTTTATTATGGTGAATAGGAAACTATTTGAAGGCTGCAATATTGGAGGCGCAATCCGACACATATTGTATCTTTAATATTACTTTGCTATCACTCAAAACGAAAAAGTTAAGATGTGACCTGAAGTAAGTTTTCGAAGGGTCACAAAGGAAAATGATGTGGTCATTACCAAGGGTTTGTTTCCACTGGCCAATGAGACAGTAACAACCAGGCACACATTTAAATAAAGAGACAATATAAACAAATGATATAATTTTAAAGGTGTTACAGAAACAGAGATAACTGCAAGGTGCACATGCTCATAACTTTGAAGATGATAGGATAGAGCAGGGAAGCTTAAGGGAAGATTTGATAGAGTGTTCAAAACCATGAATGGTTTTGGTGAAATTAATAAAGGAGAAACTGTTACCAGTGGCAATAAGGTTGGAAACCAGAAGGCACAGATTTAAGGGTCAGAAATGAGATGAAGAAAATAATTACAGCGAGTTATTGTGATCTGGAATGCATGAACTGAAAGGGTGATGGAAGCAGAGTCAATAAGAACTGTCAAAGGGGAATTGGATAAATAGTCGAAGAGGAACAATTTGTCTGGCTTCGGGGAAAGGGCAGTGAAGCTCCTTCATAAGGCTGCCACTGGCAAGATGGGCCAAATGGCTTCCTTCTGTGGTATGATATCATTCAATGATTCTATAATCATGAAGAATTGACGGGAGCTTAGAAAGACTTTACACAGAGAGTGCTTATAATGAAGAATTCTTCACTAGAAACTATTTGAAACAGAATCTGTACGTGTATTGAAAAGGAGTCGAGATACTTCAGAGGAATTATTGAGAGCAAACCTGGCCCCTTAAATACAGAAAAACATCAAATAGTCTCTTCCTGGGTTCTATACTCTGTTTAAAGTTTACAATGCGCATTTCATAATCACTCATACCATACCATTTGAACATAATTACGCAGATTGTAAATATAGACACTTCTGAACAAAAAGGTTTTTTAGAATATTACATGTTTTGTCATTTAAACAGCAAGACTATTGTTTTGATGCCAGTATGTGAAATGATTGTAGACAATCCAGAGGATTTAAAATAGAAAGAAAAGATTTCAGCTTTCTAATTATGGACAAAGTCAAATTTATCTTTGTAACAATCAACTCAGGACTTTGTATCTACTTTTCTGTCAGTCAGCTCCTGAGCTGTTATCTTGCTGTAACCTTACAGTAACAAAATCTTTATTTGCACACATCAAGCTACTCTTATACTGGAGTGTAGAAAGTGAACGTGGAAATAAAGTGTTAAATAAGGCTCACCACTTAAAGCAGCCTCCGAACACTACGGTATGCTTTTAAATAAGAAAAGCATTAGCTTCTGAATTATTGCTGTTAACTAATATCACTCTCTGTGTGGCTGATACACATTAACAAACCAAATACCATTACTGTCATAACAGGAAATACCAATTACAGATTGCCCCAGAGGCATATAAAAGAATTGGGGGTGAAATTAATCTTAAATTGTTGGGGGGCCATATTGAAGACTCATAGGGAGAAAACACCTCATTTTGTTTGCGAATTTCTCAGGAATATGTAATAGTGATGGAGAATGCTATCACTGTGCAGTGCTTATTAATCAACCTGAAAACAGGAGTCCTCTGTTAAGTTTAGAGGGGAGGTCAGTAAGGAGATACCTCTTCCACTGGAAAACCTTCACATGGGTTCAGTTCAACCTAATGGTATGAAACAGGAAAGCCAGCTTTACACTTCACCCAATATCACTCGCCAGTGAATTCAATGGAAAGTAATACTGGATGGGATAAAAACCCATTGTTGCATCCAGGTTTGCCAGCTTCCTGATGGGTTTATTAGATTAAAATTGCTCCCATGTGCAACCTCCTGCTTTTACAGTTCTGTGCCCAAAGGGCAGGTCCAACCCATAGCACCACAATATCCATCATGAGTAAGGCACGGAGACAGATCCTGAATCCACCCCAACCAGAATAGGGATTGGAGACAATGATGTTGGCACTAATCTGATGCACATTTGCCGCCCAGCCAACTGAGCCAACCAGCTCCCTAAGCATTCCGAGTTACCATGGCAACCCATATATTCCCATGCATGTTGTAATCCGGAGCTCCGGGTGGTGATGGTTGAGGCTCTAATTCTCTTTCCATCACATCGGCTGACCAGGACTCTCCCCCGCACTCCTGCTGCCTGCCATTGCTGCGTGTCGGAAGGATTTACAAGTTGATAACTATTTGACAGCATCAAGTCATAGAGTGGGATCCAAACCCGGAGCTTCCGCAAGCACACACTATCCACTGCACCACCAGATCTCCTACAACCTCCAGCCTGGTGATGTATTTACTCAACCTTGTTTAGATTGCTGTGTTTTTCCCCTGCCATAATACACTGAATTTCCATTACATTCCTAAATAAAATCAGATATTTTGATGACTTAATCTGCTTCCAAATATTCCTCATCAAATTCATCCATATGCCTGTCTGAAAGACTAATGAGTGTGGCAAGCAGAGAATACAGAAAGTTATTAATTTGCACCACAGAATGTAAGGAATGTTCACTTGTCATATGCATCGACAGCCAGCAGCAGTAACACCCTAGCACTGAATAAATAGATGATACACTGTCATCTCGGCCTTATTTTCACAACTGATTAAAATTGGAGGATCTGTAAGGGCTACAGGCTCAGCAAAGGCAGAGTTGTCAATTCTTATTCATTAGAGATGGCATCGGCCCATTTGGGTTCAGTTATATAACCTATATTGATACACATGACACTTAAAATAAATACCCTGCCATATAATTCAGCAGTTTTGTAAAAGGTTTCTTTCATTCCTTCGTAGATCAATTTCATTTCTTACATTGCTTCAACACGGGCACACTGGGAGGGAAGGAAATGGCTTTAACTCTTCAATGCTAGTATAATACTGAGCAGCCAGCAGTTTGAGTTTCAATCTGTCCTCCTAATCTTCATACTGCTTTGCCTTTCACTGACCAAGAGCAAGAGTAGGTGACCTCTGAGCAACTAGGGAGCTCTGGGAAGATCAAACTCAGATAAGGAGGGGACCGACAATTCATCACCTACCTTCCAATTTGGAGAATTTTAAAAGTCTTGCGAAAGGCATGAAAATCCAGTGTAATTTGTCCCTCATCTTTATCCATATATTCATAACAAAACAGAAGAAATAGGAATTGAAGATGTGTGTTTCATTGGGTCAAAATCCCGGAATTCAGTCCCTAACAGCACTGTGGGTGTACCTACACCACATGGACTGCTGCAGTTCAAGAAGGCAGCTCACCACCACCTTCTCAAGGAATGGACTACAAATGTTGGCCAACGAAGCCCACATCCCAACAACTCATTTATAGAAAGGCAACAGATGAAAAGTTGGAAAACTGCCAATCAGAAACTACCAAGGAGTTGGCAAGACAACCAATAAGAGGAACGTCTGACTAACTGAACGGAGAAAGCAATCAGTTTGCACCATTTTTGGAAATATTTTCCTCCACCATTTTTCCTCATTCATTGAAATTCCTCACATTCAAAACAAGATTTTACGCAAAAAAAGTTACATATTTCATGATAACATGACAAAACTTTTCCACTAAATTCACATGTATGTTATTTGACACTGTGAAGACCTTTGACCCAGAAGCAATACTGAGGAAAATTTGTAATTTCTTTTAAATGATCTGTGAAATCTGCTTTTTTTTTGTGGGATGTGGGTGTGGTGCCCAGTATTTGTTTCCCATCCCGAAATGGCTTCTGGTGGAGGTGAGGCACTTTTTAAGAATGTTTGAAAGGACTTTTAAGAGTTTTCATCAATTGTAAAGGGATCAACTCTAATTTTCTTAGATAATAAGAAATTACGGTTCATGTAACCTGCTAACTTTTGATCCTGAAATATTACTAATAGGAAGGAAGATCAGTGAGAAACAGTATGACTGGCAGACACGCAGGAGAGCTGCAGACACGCAGGAGAGCTGCAGACACGTAGGAGAGCTGCAGCAGGAGAGCTGCAGACACGCAGGAGAGCTGCAGACACGTAGGAGAGCTGCAGACACGCAGGAGAGCTGCAGACACGCAGGAGAGCTGCAGACACGCAGGAGAGCTGCAGACACGCAGGAGAGCTGCAGACACGCAGGAGAGCTGCAGACACGCAGGAGAGCTGCAGACATGCAGGAGAGCTGCAGACACGCAGGAGAGCTGCAGACACGCAGGAGAGCTGGGACACAAAGGAAAGCCACAAGCTGAGGAGCTGGAAAATGAAAGTAATCAGTGCACAGATGTAGTTAGAAAGAAAAAGCAGAGACAGAAAGAGAAACACTGAGAATTCTTCTGCAGCAAAGTAACAAATCATTCACAAGACAAGGTTAGTTTTCTTGTTTGGCATAAAAAGAGACAGAAGCTTTTGGAGAAACAATGCAATCTGGCTAAATAGGCTGAAAATCTGGGAAGCTGTGTAAATAGATTGGAAGTGCTAAAGAGCTGGATGTTTTTCCCAGCATTGGCCAAATCGTGAACCACAGTGTTAATGGTTGGTTGATAGAAAAGGAACTCTGGAATGCTACACCCACCAGGACTGTCATGACCTGAGGGAGAGAGGGTGCATTGAAGCATACCTTGCTAATGATAATCGTATCTGGGAAGCTCAAAGGTGAACGTTATTGTGGGGGATTTTCCATCCCTGCTATGGCAGAATGAGCTCATTCAAAGCTTGATGTTGTGGGACCCACTTCCTGGTATTTTTTGGATGTGTCAAAGAAAATGGCGGGAAAAGTCAGCAGTGAGGCCAGCGGATTACATCCCACTTTACCCAATTGAGTTAGCACTTAGCCAAAAACATCATTAGATTCTGCTTATTATTGGTCAGGACCCTGAATATAGTGGGGAAAAAATGACAAGTTTCTGTTGGAAATTCCATCCCATTCGTTACAATTTTTAAGTGGACAAGGACTTGAGCGCCTAACATTCCTGCTAGATATAGAGGGGTGGGGGAGGGAGGGTGCTGTTCTCTGGGCCTGCTAGCTGCTGGTGAGAACTGTGATGGCCCGGCGAATAGGGCATCGGGCAAAAAACTGGTTTGGTGCCAAACCAGTCATGATGCTCTCAGCCGAGACCCCTCACCCTCAGCCCTCTCACCCTCAACCCTGGCCCCTCAGCCTCGATGTGGAGGTGCCAGCGTTGGACTGGGGTAAACACAGTAAGAAGTCTCACAACACCAGGTTAAAGTCCAACAGGTTTATTTGGCAGCACTAGCTTTCGGAGCCTCAAGCTCCTTCTTCAGGTGAGTGCCCCTCAGCCCTGGCCTCTCACCCTCAGCCCTCTGGTCCAATCGCCCCATTGCTCCCTGAACATTCAGAGCTACCAGGCTCTGATTGGTGCTCTCACAGCCACCCCTCAGTATGCCACCCCCCAATTGGCCGGGGTCCTGCTCTGTGCTGTGTTTCATTGTAAGTCGGCCTCTGTAAATCAATGGTTTTGATACTAATATTTGATAGAAACTATTCTTCTAAAACCGCCAATTCACTGTGGGCAGGAGCTCAGAACTTCAACCAGCCTCAAGACCTCACTAGCACTTTGGCAGACCATCTTCAAGGCCCAAGAGAAATGTCACAAAGCTTTCTCTTAGTGGTTTCTTTTGCAATTATTCATCTAATTCAACAACTTGTTTTCACCATAGTAAAATGTCTCAAAGCACTTCACCAGTGATTATAACAAAATTTGCCACTGAGCTTCCTGAAGAGATAGTTGGACTAATGGCCATAAATTGGGTCAGAGAAACAGGTTTTAAGAAGCGTTCTAAAGGAGGGACAAGCTGTAGCAAGGCTGAGAGGTTTCTGAAGAAAGTTCCAGAGATTTGAGGAAAGGTTGCCAAAGGCTCAGCCACCTATGGTGAAGTGAAGAGATAATTGGGGTGATGCAAGAGGCTTGAATTGGAGGAGCACAGACATCTCTGAAGGTTGCAGGGCTCAAGGAGATTCCAGAGATGGGGAGATGCGAGGCCATGGAAGGATTTGGAAACAAGGATGAGATTTTTCAACTCAACAGATTAACTAGGCAGGTTTGAGCCTCTCTCTGATCAGTCAAAGGACTCATTGAAAGGAAGGGTGAACTATACCTTTTCTGGTTAATAGGCCTCGAACCATTACTGAAAACTGAATGCCTGCTCTTGATTAGCTTTCAAACTTCAAAGTGATTGCCACCTGCATGTTTTCACTTAGACCAAACAGAATAGGAGCAGAGTCTGCTCCACCATTCAGTGAGATTGCGACTAATTTGAGAATCCTCAACTCCACTTTCCCGCCTTAGTCCCTTAACCCTCGATTCCCTTACTGATTAAAAATCTGTCAATCTCAGCCTAACCCAACCTCTACAGCCCTCTGCGGTAAAGAATTCCACAGATTCACGATCCTCAGAGAGGAGAACTTACTCCTCATCTCTGTCTTAAGGGTGACTCTGAGATGATGCCCTCTGGTCCTAGACTCTCCCACAAGGGGAAACAACCTCTCAGCATCTATCTTGTCAAACCCCCTGAAAATCTTACATGTCTCAATAAGTTCACCTCTCATTCTCCTAAACTCCAATGAGTACCGGCCCAACCTACTCAACCTCCCTCATAAGAAAATCCCTCCATACCCAGGATCAACCTAGTGAACCTTCTCTGGTTCTAATGCCTCCAATGCCAGTATATCTTTCCTTAGATAAAGGGATCAAAACTGTATTCCAGGTGTGATTTAACTAGTGCCTTGTATAGTTTTAGCAAGACTTCCCTATTTTTAATCTCCATTCAATCACTCTTCTCCCCAAAAAGTTATTACTTACAGCTAAAAGCTGTGATGCTCCTATAAATATTGCCCAATATTCCTCTCAATCTGTTTTCTGATGTCAAATGGCAACAATCAAGAGCAAAAGTGCAGCAGAAAAGGGAAAACTAGTAAGAATGAAGAAGTTCCTCAGCATAAAATCCTTTACAGAATAAAAGGAAAGTGTAGTAATCTCATTATGAGTTATGTGTCACTTTTCAATATTACTCAGTGACAAGTCAAGGTTAAAACTGCAGCACACTGCAATGTTCAGAACCACAGCAGTTAATATCTGCCAATCCCCAGAAAAACTACTAATTAGATAGCAAATGCATAATTGAATATGAAGCAAGGTTAAACACATTCTTTCGAGGCAGCCCCTGTGGATCCTCAGTCTGTCAGCTCACTGGGAATTGCTGAGCCTTTCTGTAAAAGGAAAGTTCCCAATTTCGACACAGTTGCCAGAAAAAAACTCTCACCAAAGCACCTTTGGTTCAGAGGGGGAACACTCTGGGCCCCAAGGTTCTGAACCCCACTTCAGAATCTGGAGCTCATAATCCAGGCTAACACTGAACAGCACTGAGGGAGTGCTGCACTGTCAGCAATGTTGTCCTTCAGGTGAAACATTAAACTAAGGATCCGCCTGGCTTCCTAGGGGAATGTAAAAAGTCTGTGGCACTAATCGAAGAGCAGCAACTGGGTCCTCCAATGTTCAGCCAGTATTTTCCCACAATCAGCATAAGGTCATAAGAAATAGGGAGTAGGCCATTCGATCCCCCAATCCGGCTCTGCCATTCAATCTGACTCTGCTCTCAACATTATTCAAACAAATTATCTGGTCATTATCCCATCTGTATTTGGGGGATCTTGCTGTGTACAAATTTACTATCACACTTCCTATATTGCATAAGTGTCTACACTTTAAGTGTAAATCAGTTGGCGGGGAAGCATGTTGGGCTGCCTTAGGGCCATGAGAATAGTTGGGTATTATGTTCATGCATCCAATGAGGTTGGCAAGGCTCAGCACCAACTTCACATTCTTCTGGGGAATGCCACTGAACTAATGCTAATGACGCGGAGGTATGGGTTCAAAACACCAATGGTTGTTTTCTCTGGAGCAGAGAAGACTGAGGGACGACCTGATTGAGGTGTTCAAGATTATGCGGGGCATGGGCGAGGGTGGATAGGTAACAGTTGTTCCCCCTATTTGAAGGATCAGTTATGAGAGGACCATAAGACCATAAGACATAGGAGCGGAAGTAAGGCCATTCGGCCCATCGAGTCCACTCCACCATTCAATCATGGTTGATTTCAACTCCATTTACCCGCTCTCTCCCCATAGCCCTTAATTCCTCGAGAAATCAAGAATTTATCAATTTCTGTCTTGAAGACGCTCAACGTCTCGGCCTCCACAGCCCTCTGTGGCAATGAATTCCACAGACCCACCACTCTCTGGCTGAAGAAATTTCTCCTCATCTCTGTTCTAAAGTGACTCCCTTTTATTCTAAGGCTGTGCCCCCGCGTCCTAGTCTCCCCTGTTAATGGAAACAACTTCCCTACGTCCATCCTATCTAAGCCGTTCATTATCTTGTAAGTTTCTATCAGATCTCCCCTCAACCTCCTAAACTCCAATGAATATAATCCCACGATCCTCAGACGTTCATCGTATGTCAGGCCTACCATTCCTGGGATCATCCGTGTGAATCTCCGCTGGACCCGCTCCAGTGCCAGTATGTCCTTCCTGAGGTGTGGGGCCCAAAATTGCTCACAGTACTCCAAATGGGGCCTAACCAGTGCTTTATAAAGCCTCAGAAGTACATCCCTGCTTTTGTATTCCAAGCCTCTTGAGATAAATGACAACATTACATTTGCTTTCTTAATTACGGACTCAACCTGCAAGTTTACCTTTAGAGAATCCTGGACTAGGACTCCCAAGTAAGTCCCTTTGCACTTTAGCATTATGAATTTTGTCACCGTTTAGAAAATAGTCCATGCCTCTATTCTTTTTTCCAAAGTGTACGACCTCGCACTTGCCCACGTTGAATTTCATCAGCCACTTCTTGGACCACTCTCCTAAACTGTCTAAATCTTTCTGCAGCCTCCCCACCTCCTCAATACTACCTGCCCCTCCACCTATCTTTGTATCATCGGCAAACTTGGCCAGAATGCTCCCAGTCCCGTCATCTAGATCGTTAATATATAAAGAGAACAGCTGTGGCCCCAACACTGAACCCTGCGGGACACCACTTGTCACCGGTTGCCATTCTGAGAAAGAACCTTTTATCCCAACTCTCTGCCTTCTGTCTGACAGCCAATCGTCAATCCATGTTAGTACCTTGTTAGGACACAAGTTAAAGGCGAGGGGTGGGAGGTTTACGGGGGATTTGGGAAAAAATCTTTTTACTCAGAGGGTGGTGACGGTCTGGAATGCGCTGCCTGGGAGGGTGGTGGAGGCGGGATGCTTCACATCCTTTAAAAAGTATCTGGATGAGTACTTGGAACGCCATAACATTCAAGACTATGGGCCAAGTGCTGGCAAGTGGGATTAAGTGGGCAGGTCTGGGCCTTTCATGGCACTGCCGGTGATGATTGTTGGGGGGGGATGCATGGGGAGGCAGTGGTTGGGGAAAATGCCACTGATGATTGTGGGGGAGCAGGTGGCGGGGATCACCCCCAATACCTCCGTAGGTGGGAGATGGAGGGAAAAATGTATTTTTATTTCTGATCGGAGTGCCCTTTAAAGATGGCACCTTGAACTCCAAGTAGCCTGTTGCTGCCTCTAAGAGTCCGTGCCCCACCAGAGTGACAGCGTAAAGCACGTCCATTCAATTCCTTTCTTTAAAGAGGCTCAAAATTTGGAATGAAAACTGGTCTGTGCAACCGGAGAGTTACACACTGGCTTTCTGACTGAACCTGACACTTTGACAAATTCTGGTCAGGTCCCTCCCTCTCGCACCCTATATTAGAAATAATCAGAGCCGAGAGCAGTGCCTCTACCCCACATGGTATTGACAATTGAAGTGGTTGAGAGCAATCTGTTAACCTGACAAGTCTGCTTTAACTATGGACTGAATTATAGATGTCATATTCTGAGAGAGGAGAACAACTCGAGACAGCTTTCAAAATCATCAGAGTTGTTAGAGCTGCAGGCTCCTTCTCTGGATGAAGTGCTTTGGAGAATCTCTCTCAATATAAATGATATCTGCGATCTGAACATCCATCCATAATTACACTTCTTGTGTCTAAGCCCTGCCATAGCAAAGGTATTGGAGAAATGTCCCTCTAAAATCCTACAGGAGTCCATTGAACTGATTGCATCATTGCAGGTCTCTGAAAGACATATCCGCTTAATTCACTTCCCCAGCTTTTAACCACTGCCTCTTAAATTTTACATCAAGTATTTCACTTTCCATTTCAAAGCTATTATCAAATTGCTTCCATTTTAAATGGGCATCCCAGATTGTGATCAATTTGTACAGAGAATGGTTCTCCTAACTTCTCTTCTTGTCCCTTTGATGATTATGTCCTTTAGTTATTGATTTGCTAACCGCTATAAATAGCTATTCCCTCTTTACCTTTTCAAAATAACCTCTCATTTTGAACATTTCCATCAGATCTCCTATTAACCTCTGCTCTAATAAAAAGAGTCCTGTTCCTCTGATCTCTCCTCATAATTAGCGATTAGCACTGCTGCCTCACAGCGCCAGGGACCCGGGTTGGGCCACTGTCTGTGCAGAGTCTGCACGCTCTCCCCGTGTCTGCGTGGGTTTCCTCCGGGTGCTCCAGTTTCCTCCCACAGTCTGAAAGACGTGCTGGTTAGGTGCATTGGCCGTGCCAAATTCTCCCTCAGTGTACCTGAACAGGTGCCAGAGTGTGGCGTCTAGGGGATTTTCACAGTAACTTCATTGCAGTATTAATGTAAGCCTACTTGTGACTAACAAATAAAACTTAAGTTTAATTCACTACCTGGTATCATCTTAAATACATTCCATATTCTTCATGGCTTTGGCATCCTTCTAAAAGTCAGGTATCCAAATTTTCACGCTCTGCGCCTTGGACTCCCTAAACCCCTTCAGTGTTACTGGACCACCACTCAACTTCTTCCAGTCCCATTTTCCCTCCAGCTCCCACCTCACTGCTCTCAGCTCACTGCTCTCAGGTGCTCTCTGCTTTGTGTTCCCTATCTCTCCATTCAATGCTTACAAGCCAGTCCTTCATCAGTGCACCAATCCCCATTGCTTCCAAACACCAATCCACACACGTCCCAGCCACTGTCCCATTAGTCCCATAGATGAGACCAGTGCAAGGGTTCCTGGATCCCCAGACTCATGTTCCTGGCATCTTTCTGCCCTTTCCTGACAGTACTTCTGCCTGTTGTCCCAAACTCCCTGTCCTTGATATTCACGAGGAAGCAGCCAAGAAAGCCAGAAATGGGAGGTTTGTGGAGGTCCTGATGAATTCAATGGGGAAACACCAGAGTTGCTGGAGAGGGGTGGGGAGCGGGGCGGGGGGTGGAGTGCTTCTCCTCCTCGTCCTCCTGGCCCACAAGCAGTGAAGGAAAGGCCGTTCTTGTTGGCCGTCCAATGTTTGGTTTCCCAACCCCATTAAATGTAAAAATGTCCAGAACTCTGAGGCACACAACCTCATTAGAATTTTAAATGATGGGCCCATCACTTCAGAGCAAATTTATGATATTCATATTTGCATCCCCAGAGGGGGATCCGCTCGACAGGTTTACCTCTGGCCAAACCTGTTGGAAAGCTCGCTGATGTGTATGAATATTTAGTGAGGGGGGAAATCATGTGGCGAGGGAGCTAGATAATCGTATTAAAATATATTAATCAACGCCATTCACCAAACGCTATTCTGTGCTATTGGATGCCTCTTTGGAAAGTTACTCTGCCCTGGCCTGACTGAAACCCACTCTCAATTAAGATCATAATAAATAGAAGCAGGAGTGGGCATTCAACCCACAGGGGCCTGCTCTACCATTCAACGAGATCAGGTGAATATGATTGTAGCCTAAACTCAATTTACATGACCACCCACCCCCTCCCTTGCACCCCCACATAATCTTTAGCTCCTTTGTCACTCAACAATCTATCCAATTTACCCCAGAATATATTCAATGACCCAACCTCCACTGCTCTTTGGGGAAGAGAATTCCATACCCAACAACCCTCAGAGAAGAAATTCCTCCTTATTTCCTTCTTAATTGGGAGACCCCTTATTCTGAAACTGTGTCCCCCGGCTCTAGATTCCCCCACAAGAGGAAACATTCTTTCAACATTTATCTTGTCAAGCCCCCTCCGAATTGTACATGCCTCAACAAGATCACCTCTCATTCTTCCAAACAGATAGAACCCAGCCTGCTCAACCTTTCCTCAGTAAGACAAACTTCTCCCAGAAACTCTCTCCCACACCCTGCTTTATTTTGACTGCCAAATACATCAAATAGCAACTGAATAATGGAATATTAGCAGTCATGTCACATATATGTTAACAGTTGAGCTTTAATGGCTTCTCACTGTATATAATAATAAACTTCACCAGGTTTATGCTAAACTGTGCTGTAATTAAGCATATGTAAGGATGTATTTTTGTCTTCTTGCATCATTATTTTTGCTGAAGTTCGCCTAATTTCCCTAACTTTGTCTCAAGGGTCCAAACAGACTCACTCATTTGAAAAAAGGCAGGCTGATCAAATGCCATTGACTCAGTAACTGGAATCTCATAAATTTAAATAATAGTAACATCCAAAAGCAGTTACTAATTGTCCCCACATGTGAACTAATCACACAGAATGTTTGTATTTGAACTGAATGGTTTTCTTCCTCTCATCGCCACTTACTTTCAGACAAATCATTATTATTAGATATAAACTAGATATAAAATGCCTCATTTTTGACACAAGTCTGAATCTCCTGATGATTTTCAGCAGCCCCGCTGTCCCTCCCCACACAGCGTTTCTTCCACATGTCATGCAGCAACACCAGCTGAGAACATAGATCAGTAAATTGCTCCTGGGCTTTGTTAATGCTGCCCTCAACTAGCCACTGGAAGGATACACGGAAAATCCCCCGTCCCCATCACTGCTAAAGCTCCCAACAGGAATGTAGCTGAGTCACTATTCCAGAACACTGTGCCACCCAAATGTAAAATCTACTCAATTTATCAAATTTACTCAGGGATGTCAATACTGCTATTCAATGCAGTGCACTCTGAGAAGGATAACATCTCATGGTTGGCTTTATTTTGCAACATTCCCTGAAGTGACTGTCCTTGGGGATTCACACGTTTATCTTCCAGGGTTGATGTGGAAATTCCAGAATAACATCATTTACAATGTTTTTACAGGGGCATTTATCCAGACTTCTTCAGCCAAAGTTACATTACACAAGTGACACAACGCCATGGAAATTCAGCCCCAAAAAGCACCGTCTTTCTCAGCATTCCCTGCACCAAACACCTGGTCTCATGATGACACAGTGCAGCATTAAAAACTGCTGTTGGAGAAATTCATAATAGGTTAGAGAAATTTCAAACAATTAGAGATTTAAGACACTAATAAATTATCAGCAACCAAAAGAGAAAATGCTGGAAAATCTCAGCAGGTCTGCCAGTATCTGTCAGGAGAGAAAATCATAGAAATCATAGAAACCCTACAGTGCAGAAGGAGGCCATTCGGCCCATCGAGTCTGCACCGACCACAATCCCACCCAGGCTCTACCCCCACATATTTACCCGCTAATCCCACTAACCTACGCATCTCAGGGGCAATTTTAACCTGGCCAATCAACCTAACCCGCACATCTTTGGACTGTGGGAGGAAACTGGAGCACCCGGAGGAAACCCACACAGACACGAGGAGAATGTGCAAACTCCACACAGACAGTGACCCGAGCCAGGAATCGAACCCGGGACCCTGGAGCTGTGAAGCAGCAGTGCTAACCACTGTGCTACCGTGCCGTACCGAGCTGACGTTGAGTCCAGATGACCCTTTGTCAAAGCTGAAAGGCATAGAAAGTGGGAGATGTTTATACTGCAGGGTGAGGGAATGAAAGATGAGGGGAAGCAAAGGGGAAGGTAAGGGAAGGGGATAAAGAGGGGGAAAGAGGGGGGGGGGATGTAGAAAGACAATAAAGAAATAAAAGGTAGAAAACAGTAAAATATTAAATGAAATAGAATGAAAATAAAGGGGGTCAAGGTGGGGTAGAGCTAATCATCTGAAGTTGTTGAATTCGATGTTGAGACTGGAAGGCTGTAAAGTGCCTAGCCGGAAGATGAGATACTGTTCCTCCAGTTTGCGTTGAGCTTCACTGGAACATTGCAGCAAGCCAAGGACAGATATATGGGCATGGGAGCAGGATCGTGTGTTAAAATGGCAAGCAACGGGAAGGTCAGGGTCCTGATTGCGCACAGACCGAAGGTGCTGAGCAAAGCGATCACCCAGTCACTCCAATATAGAGAAGACCACATTGGGAGCAGTGAATGCAATTCACCAAACTGAAAGAGGTGCAAGTGAAACACTGCTTAACCTGGAATGAGTGTTTTGGACCTTGGATGGTAAACATGGAGAAGATAAAGGGGCAGGTGTTACACCTCCTGCGATTGCATGGGAAGATGCCATGAGTGACGGGAGAGGTGTTGGGTACAGTAGAGGAGTGGACTAGGTTATCCCGGAGGGAATGGTCTCTGCAGAATGCTGACAGAGGGAGCGAAGGGAAGATGTGTTTGGTGGTGGCATCATGCTGGAGTTGGCAAAAAAGACGGAGGATTATGCTTTGCATGCGGAGGCTGGCGGGGTGAAATGTGAGAACAAGGGGGACTGTATTCTTGTTCTGGAAGGGAGGGGAGGGGGTGAGGGTCATGGTGCGGGAGGTGGACCGCACGCTGTTGAGGGCCCTGTCAACAACTGTAGATGGGAATCCACGGTTGAGGAAAAGGGGGCACATATTAGAAACACCACTCTGGAAAGTGGCATCATCGGAACAAATGTGACGGAGGCGAAGGAGCTGAGAGAAAGGGATGGAGTCCTTACAGGATGTAGGGTGTGAAGAGCTGTAGTCCAGATAGCTGTGGGAGTCAGTGGGCTTGTAATGGATATTGGTAGATAGTCTATTGCCGGAAATGGAGACAGAAAGGTCAAGGGAGGGAAGGGAAGTGGCTGAGATGGACCAGGTGAAGGTGATGGAGGGATGGAAACTGGAAGCGAAGTTGATGAATTTTTCGAGGTCTGGACGAGAGTATGAAGCGGCACCAAAACAGTCAACAATGTACCGGTAAAGGATTTGTGGGAGGAGACCCGGATAGGCCTGGAACAAGGAATGTTCCAAATACCCCATAAAAAGACAAGCGTAGCTAGGACCCATGCGGGTACCCATTGCTACTCCTTTGATTTGGAGAAAGTGGGATGAGTTAAAGGAGAAGTTGTTGAGAGATAGAACAAGCTCAGCCAGGCAGAGGAGAGTGGTGGTGGATGGGAATTGTTCTGGCCTCTTTTCAAGAAAGAAGTGAAGAGCTCTCAGGCCATCCTGGTGTGGGATGGAGGTGTAGAGAGATTGCACATCCATGCTGAATAGGAGGCAGTTAGGACCTGCGAACTGGAAGTTGTCAATATGACACAGGGCATCAGAGGAATCCCGGATGTAGGTGGGGAGAGAATGAACCAGGGGAGTGAGGATGGAGTTGAGTAAATAAATTGCCAGCACTGAGTGAAATGGCATCGGATCAGACTCTCAGTCTAACAGGAGAACTGTCTGTATGAAGACGGTATGAACACAGTAAGAGATTTAAATAAGTATGAGATTTGTACAAGTATTTCTGATTTAAACATATATTCTGGAATTTAAAATGTATCTGCTGCGAGGCATGATGGGATGAAGACTTAGCAGATGAACCACATTCGTTGGAAAAATGAAACCACAGAATGTGCATAGTTTTATCAGCAAAAGTTACGAACAGAATGGTTCCCAAAGCCACTTTTATGAACAGGGCTATTCAAGTTGCCCTGATAAGACAGTTCTTCTCAGGTGTGAGAGTTTCAGCTGTCTGGTTCAGCCATTGACGTAAATGAGAGTTGGTGGGAACAGTAACTTTGACCTTTGTAGCGAAGCATTTGGGATTGCTAAGCAACAGGGAGAAAAAGCATATGGATTCTATGGACCAATGAAATCCCATGATGTCAGAGAGTAATTGGCTAAGGTATATGACAACTGTTAACAGTGATTGACTTGTACTAATGATGACTGGCTCATTACTAACGGGAAGGCGGGAAAAGCAAACTTGAGAAATGTATAATTGTTCTGATGGATGTATTGTAACTTTAGAGTGGTATTGGAATGCTCAGGGCTTTCTCTTCTAGAGAAGCATTCGACTGCCCAATGCTAATCTCTCCCAGCGATCCTTGGTCAAATAAAGATACATCTTTAATCGGGACACTGGCTTTGTGAGTCTTTGTATTAGCTGAGGTTTCGGCATTACTAAGTCTCTGAAAAAAACCCTCAACAACTTGGTTCTCTACATTCTACAACACAGGAGCCATATTCAACCGAAAACTGTGCTTGTGATTAAATTTAATTAAGAGATTAAAGTATATCATTCCACCAAACTGTATTCCAGAGAGATTGGAAATAGGTTTCAACTTGATTCCACATATAGTGAGTTCCTGATAACAATAGAAGATAACCGCACAGGACCTTCAACCAATGCTATACACTAGATACATCGATGACATTTTCTTCCTTTGGAGTCATGGTGAGCAATCACTGAAACAACTATATGATGACATCAACAAGTTCCATCCCACCATCAGACTCACCATGGACTACTCTCCGGAATCGGTTGCATTCTTGGACACACGCATCTCCATTAGGGACGGTCGCCTCAGCACCTCACTGTACCGCAAGCCCACGGATAACCTCATGATGCTCCACTTCTCCAGCTTCCACCCTAAACACGTAAAAGAAGCCATCCCCTACGGACAAGCCCTCCGAATACACAGGTTCTGCTCGGATGAGGAGGATCGCAACAGACACCTCCAGACGCTGAAAGATGCCCTCATAAGAACAGGATATGGTGCTCGACTCATCGATCAACAGTTCCGACGCGCCACAGCGAAAAACCGCACCGACCTCCTCAGAAGACAAACACGGGACACGGTGGACAGAGTACCCTTCGTCGTCCAGTACTTCCCCGGAGCGGAGAAGCTACGGCATCTCCTCCGGAGCCTTCAACATGTCATTGATGAAGACGAACATCTCGCCAAGGCCACCCCCACACCCCCACTTCTTGCCTTCAAACAACCACGCAACCTCAAACAGACCATTGTCCGCAGCAAACTACCCAGCCTTCAGGAGAACAGTGACCAAGACACCACACAACCCTGCCACAGCAACCTCTGCAAGACGTGCCGGATCATCGACACGGATGCCATCATCTCACGTGAGAACACCATCTACCAGGTACATGGTACATACTCTTGCAACTCAGCCAACGTTGTCTACCTGATACGCTGCAGGAAAGGATGTCCCGAGGCATGGTACATTGGGGAAACCATGCAGACGCTACGACAACGGATGAATGAACACCGCTCGACAATCACCAGGCAAGACTGCTCTCTTCCTGTGGGGGAGCACTTCAGCAGTCACGGGCATTCAGCCTTGGATCTTCAGGTAAGCGTTCTCCAAGGCGGCCTTCACGACACACGACAGCGCAGAGTCGCTGAGCAGAAACTGATAGCCAAGTTCCGCACACATGAGGATGGCCTAAACCGGGATGTTGGATTTATGTCACATTATCAGTAGCCCCCACAGCTCGCCACAGCTTTCCCCCTGATCTTGCATAATATCACTAGCTGTTCTGTCTGGAGACAATACTCATCTCTTTAACCTGTGTTTAATGTTCCCTCCACCCATATTATCTGTACCTTTTAAGACCTGGCTGGCTGTAGAGATTTGCATTCTAATTAGTATTCTGTAACTTGATTTCTGTGTCTGTGTACTGTTGGAGAACAGATAACTACTCCATCTGACGAAGGGGCATCGCTCCGAAAGCTTATGGTATTTGCTACCAAATAAACCTGTTGGACTTTAACCTGGTGTTGTGAGACTTCTTACTGTAACAATAGAAGGCACAGAGTAGAATTGAAGCATCGCCTAATTGGGACACTCTCCTCGCTTCCCTCATTCTTCTGAAAGCGAGATGCTGGGTCGATTACTTGCTCATTCTCTCACCCAGGAAACGATTCACGGTGGGAGTCAAAGAGACAGAGAACTTTCAGAGACTTCACACCGGTCCAGAACTGCAAAACTATGAATCCAGTAATGTTCAGCATTTGCATTCAGTGACTGAATTTGAAGCAAGAACAGATTCTACAGGAGAAAGTGATTGGAATTATAACACTGTTATCCACAAATTACTAGCACTAAGCCTGATCATTCGTGCTGATCCCTCACTTAAAAGGGAAGAGAATTCAGGGTGGGATTCTCCAGCCGCGCTTGCCCCAAAACCGGAGAATCCCGCCCGAGGTCAGTGGACCTTTGTGTGGTCCGCCCCGACTCCCCATCCCCACCTGCTACGATTCCCGTGATGGGTGGGACGGGAGAACCCGCCCTCTCCCCCCCATTTTCACAGTTTACACTTTTCTTCAGTAACCACTTCCTCTGTGTTTGTCTCCATTCTAATGATTTTTAACTCGTTCACTGCCCACACCTCTGCTATATAGCATGGCCAGGGATGTGCCACAATTTACACATTATTCTCATCAATAATTTACCAGCACATAATTGGGACTTGCCAGCACGGTAGCACAGTGGTTAGCACTGCTGCTTCACAGCTCCAGGGTCCCGGGTTCGGTTCCCGGCTCGGGTCACTGTCTGTGTGGAGTTTGCACATTCTCCTCGTGTCTGCGTGGGTTTCCTCCGGGTGCTCCGGTTTCCTCCCACAGTCCAAAGATGTGCGGGTTAGGTTGTTTGGCCAGGTTAAAAATTGCCCCTTAGAGTCCTGAGATGCGTAGGTTAGAGGGATTAGTGGGTAAATATGTGGGGGTAGGGCCTGGGTGGGATTGTGGTCGGTGCAGACTCGATGGGCCGAATGGCCTCCTTCTGCACTGTAGGGTTTCTATGATTTCTATGATTTTAAACACTCTATGATCTAGATAGGATTTAATACAGGTATATATCTTGGGTCACTTCTATAGATGTATGATACGTATTTAATATAATTTTCTCGTAAAACCCTTCCTTTTCTGTCAAACAATTCTATTATCAGCTTTTACAATAGTAATAAATCACCTACTCCATGTGCAGTGGATGGACTGTTTAACAACCTCAGTGCCCAAGAATGCAGCAGCTACAAGTTACTCAAATCATAGAATCACAGAATCCCTACAGTGCAGAAGCAGGCCATTCAGCCTGTCGAATCTGCACTCACTCTCTCCGATAGAGCATCTTACCCAAACCCTCCCCCCGTAACCCCATGTATTTACGTCACTAACCTACACATCTTGGAACGCTAAGAGGCAATTTAACCTGGCCAATCCACCTAACCTGCACATCTTTGGACTGTGGGAGGAAACCAGAGCACCCGGAGGAAACCCACGCTACGTGGGGAGAATGTGCAAACTCCACACAGACAGTAATCCAAGGCTGGAATTCAACCTGGGTTCCAGATGCTGTGAGGCAGCAGTGCTAACCACTGTGCAGCCCCTATAAATAAGGCACTAAAGTAGCAATAGACTGTGTGGCACCAGCTGTACAAGGTGCAGGTCTCTCCAACCTGCTCTTGCCTGAGAATCCCAAGTGATGCTGAGGTCCAGCTCCAAGAGAGCCAGCTACTCTTCAACACATGATTGGACGTGCCCTTTCTTACCAGCCGAGATAGTAAAGGTCAGCAGACAGCGACATTCAAAGGATGGAAATTGCGGTTGTACCAGATCTATCCTCATCCCTTACTCACTTTTACTCATATTCAGAAAGGGGAACTGATTTGTTGTTTACCATTCCTATTCCAGTGGTACGGCAACAAATTGTAACTCCCTGATTATAGCCCCAGCTGATAAAGGTGACTGCGGATGGAACGTCAGGCTCCCCTGGTGCACAATGGGCAGTGCAATTACTGAGCTATTAGAAGATCTCTACTCTTGGATGTTTAATGAAGTGTATGGGTGCACTCATTCATTCGTGCTTAATTCACATGTAACAAATATAGTTTCCTACGGTTCTTCGGAACGTATTAGGTAGGTACAGCTGAAACAACGGCAATCTACAAGGAGAGAATCTTTTGCCATAAGTTTAACAAAGTGAGCAGTGGGGATGTGAGAATTTGAATGCCTTTCTCCCTTTTCAGATCAGGAACAGGCACAGCCAGGCACATCGACAAGGGCAAAGCCCACTCCATCTCCATTTAACTGACCATGCTTCTCCCTCCCAAACTGCGATCATTTCACCACTCTCTTTCACATATTGGATGTTGCAATTTTGTTTCACTAAAATTGATCATTCTGAACTTGGGGAATGTTTGTGTGATCAACTTTATTGAGACTGGCCATGTTAACAATTACAATCTTTAGCTCTTCTTCATTATAATTTGACTAGAATTTGAAGCAAGGTTGCATTGATTTGATGGCAGTGATCTCAGAGAAGAATACAAACTTTTTCATAATGGCTGAATTGAGAAATTAGATTCCACTCCCATAAACACAAGTGAGGTCTGACCTTCTTCCCATCTTTGCTGGGAAAGATTGATGTCCCAACAGACTGGCGTCCCTACAGTGACGTTCTCATTTACTTAACCGAGTTAGGTTTAAAATGGCTAGGTCCATTCAAGGGTAAAGGAGAGAATTTATGCGTGAAGTCAGAGGAAGTGGGTGTGGTTCTTAATGAAGATTTTGTATTGGTATTCACATAGAAGGACATGGTGGATGGTGAGTCTAGAGGTGGGTGTATTGATATTCTAGGGCATGTCAATATAAAAAAAGGTGTTGGGTGTTTTGAAAAGCATTAAGGTAGACAAGTCCCCGGTACCTGATGGAACCTATTCCAGAATACTGAGGGAGGTGAGGAAGGAAATTGCCGAGGCCATGTACGAAATCTTTGAATCCTCTTTAGTCACAGGAAAGATCGCAGAGAACTGGAGAATAGCCAATGTTGTTCCTTTGTCTAAGAAGGGCAACAGGGATAATCCAGGAAATTACAGGTCGATGAGCTTAACGTAAGTCATAGGGAAATTATTGGAGAAGATTCTTAGGAAGAGGATTTACTCACATTGGAAAAATATGGACTTATTAGTGACAGGCTAATGTAATTTGTGCTTGGGAGGCTGCGTCTCACAAATCTGATTGATGTTTTTTTGAGGAAGTGACAAAGATGATTGATGAGGGCAGGGCAGTGTTCTCCGCATGGACTTCAGCAAAGCCTTTGACAAGGTCCCTCATGGCTGGCTAATACAGAAGGTGAAGTCACATGGGATCTGCGGTGAGCTAGTAAGGTGGATACAGAACTGGCTTGGTTATAAGTAGCGGTGGAAGGATATTTTTCTGACTGGAGATCTGTGATCAGTGGTGTTCCACGGGGTTGAGTGCTGGGGAGCCCTGTTGTTTGTTTTTATAAATGATTTGGAGGAGAATGTAGGTGGTCTGATTAGTAAATTTTCAGATTACACAAAGATTGGGCAGCTGCAGATAGTGAGGAGAATTGCCAGAGGATACAGCAGGATATATATAGGCTGGAGACCTGGGTGGAGAAATGGCAGATGGAATTTAATCCGGATAAATGTGAGGTGATGCATTTTGAAAGGTCTAATGCAGGAAGGAAGTATACAGTAATGGAAGAACCCTTAGAAGAATTAACATACAGAGGGAGCTAAGCGCAGGCATCCACAATTCCCTGACAGTGGCATCACAGGTGGATATGGTGGTCAAAAAGACATATGCTTGCCTTCATCAGTCAGGCATAGAGGAGCAAAGGAGTTGGAGTTTAAAAATCGGGAGGGTTTATTGCAATTGTAGAGTATCGGTGAGACCTCACCTGGAATACTGCATACAGTTTTGGTCCCCTTATCTTAAAATGATATAGTAACACTGGAGGCAGTCCAAAGGAGATTCACCAGGCTAATTCCTGGGATGAGAGGCTTGTCCTATCAAGTGAGTTTAAATAGACTGGATCTGTACTCCTTGCAGTTTAGAAGAGTGAAGGGTGACCTTATTCAAACATATAAGATCTTGAGAGGCTTGATAGGGTAGATGGTGAGATGTTTTCACTAAGTGGCAGAGTCTTGAACAAGGGGACAAAGCTACAAGATAAAGGGCCGGTGATTTAAAATTGAGGTGCTAGAAATTTCTTCTCGCAGAATGTGCTGAATCTCTGGAATTCTCTTCCCCAAAGAGTGGTGGGGACTGGACCATTAGAAGTACTAAAAGTGGATAAATATTTGATAGATCGAGGAATAGAGGACGAAGGGGAAATGGCACAGAGAAGGGACTTAGGCCAGCTTGGATCAGCCATGATCATATTGAATGGCAGGGCAGGCTGATGGGCCTGGTGGCCTACTCCTGTTTCTATTTCTTGTGTTCTTGTGTAAAGTGTGGCACCCAGAACTGGACGCAATATTCCAGTTCAGGCCGAACCAGTGATCTATATTAATTTATTCTCAGCTCCTATTGATAAAGTCTAGTTTGCCATGCATTTTATGAACTGCTTTCTCAACCTGTCCTGCCACCTTCAATGATTCATGCACACATCCATCCAGTCCGGCTGCTCCCATACCCACTTTGATTTTGGTAAGAAGAGCACAGAGGGGTGGGATAAACTAATGGGTGTAAATCTAATCACAATTCTCTGTATTAAATTTCATCCGCCACTTGCCCACCCATTCCACCCACTTGTCTATGCCTCTTGATGGGGCAAAAAAAACCCTCTGACCTCCTGGTCAGAATCTAGCACAACTTTGTTGAAAATCTAACAAGTTACCAAACTCCTTGAATAACACATTACTTCGAAAAAACTCTACACCAGCAAAAGTAAGTCAAAATCATCTTCACTGCGAGTCGCATGGTCATCCCTTTCATCACTGCTCGTGGGGGTGAGGGGGGTGTGAGATTGTCAGTGAATCTTGTTGCTGAATACATGTTTAGCTGGGAATTATTATGGGAGGGCAGTAACTGGACTTGCAAAGTCCAAAATGAGCCTTTCAGTCACTGTTGTCACAATCTGTGTGTGTGGTATGTTCATATTAGCACCCTATTAACCAGAATGCACAGCAAGTGACCAAAAACATTCCAGCTGCCATTATCTAACTTTTGTGCATTGGGGGCCCCAGAGTCAGTAATAATTACTATGAAACTACTGGATTGCTATAAAAATCCATCTGGTTTGCTGATGTCCTTCAAGGAAGGAAATCCACTATCCTTATGTCCACTGGCCTAGACATGTCTCCGGATAGATAGGTTTTTAATTAGTAGAGAGATGGAGGGTTATGGCGAGTGGGTAGGAAGGTGGAGGTGAGGCCAAAATGAGATCAGCCATGATTGTATTAAAGGGCAGAGCGAGATCGAGGGGCTGAATTGCCCACTCCTGCTCCTAGTTCTCATGTTCTTATACTTTCAAACATTTTAAAAGATGTGGGAAACACTCATGAAAATTAGATTGTCCACTGTTTACAGAGTCACTGCATTGGGGTGCTTAATCCTTTGTGTGTGGCAATTTCTAAATGTAAGTATGTCCTCACTTACTGTGTCATACAATGTGGCTGTTTTACACGGGGAAGTGAAATCTCAGAGTGTTCTGATGGAGTTTAGACCTCCTTTTCAGAGCAGGTTCATTTCAAAATGATTGGTCAATGTACCCCTAAACAGAGCCTGCCATTATTGAAGGTCACATTGAAAAGGACAGTTCCAGTTCTTGGCCAGGACAGTGAATTACAGGAACAGGTTTCTGATTGAATGGTTGCTTGTTTCAGCAGGTTGAGGACTGACAGTGACTAGAATAATTTTCTTTCTGTAGAACACCAATTCATTAATCTATGCTTTGCATACACAAATACGCAGGTATTCTGATGTTTTCTTGACTGGCATCTTCCTTTCTCCATAAACTTGAGTTCATCCAGAACTTTGCTGCCTGTATTTAACCCATCCAATTCACCCATCACCTATTGTGCTCACTGACCTACACTAGCTCCTGGTTAAACAATACCTGCCTCTTAAAATTCTCATCCACACTTTCAAATCCCTTCATAGCTGCATGGCCGTCACCCCCTGAGATCTCGGTGTTACCATACACTGGATTTTAATCACCAACACTGGTAACCATGTCCTCAGCCAACTCAGCGCCAAACACTGAAATTCCCTCTCTAAACGTCAGTGTCAAATTTTGGTTGCTAATGCTCCTGTAAAGCATCTAGGGATGTTTCACTACTATGTTAATGCAAGCTGTTACTGTTAACTGCATCACAAACTCATAAAATCACTCCCTACTGAATGTATTCTTTTCTGGGTTTCCCACTTCCGCAGGTTAAAGACATTAGTGAACTGTAATAAAACATAAATCTGCATTTAGATAGTACCTTACCATCCACCTCCCAGCATGTTCCATATATAACATTACCGCGCTGTTCAGTTATTATTGTCCTGCAGTAAACTCAGCTACCATTTTACACACAGCAAATCCCCAAAGGCAGCGCAGCATTGAACCAGCAGTTATCCCAAGTTTGATGGTTTTCGCTGAGAGAGGAGTTTTGCCCAGGAGTCCAAAAGACGTCCCTAATCCTTGACACAGTGCCATGTTCCTGAATCATGCTTTGTACATTCAGCATAAGCACATGCTATTATCATGAATAGTACAGGCTGACTTCATCAACTGCTGAACGTAAGTTTCAAAAAGTGTCATTGCCTGTTTCGTTGTTCACACTCACTCCATTGTGCCTCATCTCCACTGGGAATGAGATTTTCTTGCAGAGTGCAGCAATATTTAAATACTAGCTTCTGCTGGGACCTCAACACTGAATTTAAATCTGATAGTTCACTCCTTGACGTTGTAGCTCATATAGTCTTTCACCAATTAGTTGTTCTACCTTTTTTATGGAACAAGGCAGAGGAAACTGATTCTTACTTTCTTAGGTCTTGGTAATGCATTCTCCATTCAAATTCCTCAGCACTTGCAGATACACAGAATGACGGGCCTATACAGATTTGCGCAATGCTACCAATGAGCTGGGCCAGTGATAAAACTTGGCACAGTTGGTTTGGGTGCAGCGGGTGAGTGGGTGAGGAGCTTGTTGTGCACTAAACCACTGACACATGTCTTCCCTTGAGCTGGTAGAAGCAGGATCTTTTGACGCTGAAGTTCAACTCCTTCCCTGGACATCTAATGATAAACATGGAATCCTACATGCAGAATGAGGGCATTCGACCAATCAAGTCTGCACCGACCACAATCCCACCCAGGCCCTATCCCCATAACCCCATGCATTTACCCTAGCTAGTCTCCCTAACACTAAGAGGCAATTTAGCATTTCCTATCCATCTAACACACACAACTTTGAACTGTGGGAGGAAACCGGAGCATCTGGAGGAAATCCACGCAGACACGAGGAGAACATGCAGACTCTGCACAGACATTGACCAAAGCCAGGAATCGAACCCGGGTCCCTGGCATTGTGAGGCCACCATGCTGCCCCATGTGAGACATCTTCCAATCCGACCAAATGAGGACTGCAGCTTGGAGATAGAAAGACTTTAACAGGAAGGAAGTGCACTGGGACATTGGGAAACATTTCCCATCAACGAGCCCCACTGCTGGGAGGCTCAGATAAACCAAAATGATGGGCAGCATGTTCCTTTCCTGTGAATTACCCAGGGGTGCCAAGATGTGCTCATCAGCTGAGAAAGGTCTACAACAGCACCTATTCTACTGACTGTAGGGAGCAGAAGAAAATGAAAAAAACTATAAACAAGAAATTGCTAACTGAAATACTGAGAAGTTGCCTCTTTCACTATCTTCTCCCCGTGTCCATCTACACTCCAGCAGTGTACCTGCAACTTCCTCCAATCTATATCCATTCCCAAAACACTGTCCCCACTCAGACTGACACGTTTTGCAATGCAGATGCTAAAATGAGATTTATATATTTAATCTAATGGCCTATTTTATTGCACTGGATAATTGTAAAACTCAGCAATGAAACACGAAGAGCTATCCAACAATAATAAATCTTTAGTATGAATAAAACGCACTCCCTAATTTTACAGCGTGTTACTTACAACACAGAAGGCAGCAAAATATATTTTGAATTTTTTTACTCTGGGGCAGGGTAACTAGACCTTTAAAGTAAAGCCAGCCAGGACCCGTTCTACAGAATATGTTGGAGCAAAGATTCAGATGCAATGTACTTTGTCTGAAACAGGACAGTGATTTTAAACTCTGTAAAGATGGCAGTTAAATAGTTTCAGACAACTGAGACTGATTTCTGATTTTACAATAATCTTCCCACTTTTGACCTGAAAGCTCGCTTCAGTCCTGGTTGCATTTGTTCCACCAGCTTAAGGTGCAGGAGCAGAAGTAGACCATCAAGTCTGCTCCACCATTCAATGAGATGGCGAATGATCTGATGTGATAATCTTCAACTCCACTTTATCCCCTTGATTCCCTTACTGATTAAAAATCTGTCCATCTCAGCTTTGAACATACTTAATGACCCAGTCTCCTCAGCCCTCTGCAAATAACACAGATTCACTACCCTCCTCATCCCTGTTTTAAAAGCACACACCTACTGGCACCCACTGACAAAAACCATAAGTATACATGTATATGACTACATGGAGCATTTCATACACTCACTTGGTGCAGCCAATTACCTTTGGATCTGCTTTTTAATGTGTTCATAGAATCACTACAGTGCAGAAGGAGGCCATTTGGGTCATTGAGTCTGCACCAACTCTCTGACAGAACATAGCACCCACGTCCTATCTCTGTAACCTCGCATATTTACTCCATTAATCCCCCTAACCTACTCCTAAAGGGCAGTTTAGCATTGGGCAATCAACATAAACTGCACACCTTTGGATTGTGGGAGGAAATCGGAGCACCCAGAGAAAACCCATACAGACATGGGGAGAATGTACAAACTCCACAAGGCCAGAATTGAACCCGGGTCCTTGGCGCTGTGCCACCGTGTTGGGGCTAAAGTCTGACATTACTGAAGATTATTTCGTGTACAGATGCAAAACTCTGCAAATGATGGAAATCTGAAATAAAAGCATAAAATGCTGGAAATACTCAGCAAATGAGGTAATATTTGTGGAGTGAGAAATAAAGTTCATGTTTCAGGTCAATGACCTTCCATTGAAACTGGAAAAGCTGAGATATGAAACAGGTTTTATTATGTACTGAGGCAGCAAAGAGATGGAGAAAGAAATTAAATGGAAGATCGGCAATGGGATGGAACCCAGGAGAGACTAAAGAACAAAAAGGATGAAGCTACGAGGTAAAAGGAATGGTGATCGAGCAAGTAAAGAAAACAAAACAAAATGGATCTGGGACAGTGAGTGGCCCTCCTTCATCTTGATGGACTGCAAAATTAAAGCTGGACATGTGCACTAATCATGACCCTTGAATAAGATTAAATACATTCAATACACATTGACTATTTCATAACTTTATAGAAAATGCTTAATTATTTATATTTACAATTATTAAAAACAAAAGAAATATTTACACTTTGGATGCAGAGGGAACACATGGCTCTCACAGTCAGTGTTGTGAGTAATCAGCATGCACCTCACTTCACCTGCCTTTGCTTTATGCGCATATCACTTCAATCATACCGGTAGGAAAAAAACTACAGGGACGGAAATCAACAGAATGTGGGCAACATGTTGTGTGGGCCGCACTCGGAACCCAGACCAGAGCCACAGGTTACTTATCACTGACCCAGGAACTGTATATGGGAACCGCAGAATCATCAGCAAAAGCTGCTGTCCCAAACAAGCGGCCACTGTTATGATCTGGAATTGTCCAATTCAATGTTGAGCCCATAAGGCTGTATAGTGGCTGACTGAAAGATGAAGGGCTGTTCCTTCAACTTGCTTCAGGAAAAGTTGAGGAGATTGAGCAGGGCCTGGAATTAAAATGACGAGTGATCAGAAGCTTGCGGGCTAAACAGAGGTGTTCCGCAAAGCCGTTGCTCAAATGCCATGTAGAGGGACAGCATCCTGAGCAGTGATAAAATTGTCATAGTTCAAACAAATTGCTGTATCACCTGGAAAGTGTGTCTGGGGCCCTGTCGTTTTCATTCTCCACCTCACTCCTGATCTCTCCACCCTCAGCCTTTCATACTGTTCCAATGTACTTGCTAAAAACCTCTTACAACTTTTCTGAAATGTCCCTGGCAAACAGGATTAAGGAAAATCCCAAGGTGTTTTACACGTAGATAAGGAGCAAGAAGGTAGCTAGGGAAAGGGTAGGTCCACTCAAGGACAAAGAAGGGAATTTACGTGTGGACTGGAGGAATATTTTGCATTGGTATTCACAAAGGAGACAGACATGGTGGATGATGAGTCTAGAGGTGGTTGTGTTGATATTCTAGGACATGTTGATATAAAAAAGGAGGAGGTGCTAGGTGTTTTGAAAAACATTAAGTTAGACTAGTCCCCAGGATCTGGTGGGATCTATCCCAGAATACTGAGGGAGGAAATTGTTAGGGCCTTGTACGAAATCTCCCTCTTTAGTCACAGGAGATGCCCCAGAGAACTGGAGAATAGCCAACGCTGTTGTTCCTTTGTTTAAGAAGGGCAACAGGGATAATGTGGGAAATTGCAGGCCGGTGAGCCTTATATCAGTGGTAGGAAAATTATTGAAAAAGATTCGTTGGGACAGGATTTATTCATATTTGGAAAAATATGGACTTATTAGCGACAGGCAGCATGGCTTTGTGCTTGGGAGATCGTGTCTCACAAATTTGATTGATGTTTTTTGAGGAAGCGACAAAGATAATTGATGAGAGCAGGGCGCTGGATGTTGCCTACATGGACTTCAGCAAGGCCTTTGACAAGGTCCCTCATAGCTGGCTGATACAGAAGACGAAGTCACATGGGATCCATGGTGAACTGGTAAAATGGATACAGAAGTGGCTTGGTCATAGAAGACAAGAGAGTAGCGGTGGAAGGTTGTTTTTCTGATTGGAATCTGTGATCAGTGGTATTCCACACGGCTCAGTGCTGGGAACCCTGTTGTTTGTAATATATAAATGATTTGGAGGAAATATATGTGGTCTGATTAGTAAGTTTGTGGATGTCACAAAGATTGGGGGGAGCTGCGGATAATGAGGAGGATTACCAGAGGATACAGCAGGATGTAGATAGGCTGGAGACTTGGTCGGAGAAATGGCAAATGGAACTTAATCCGGACAAATGAGAGGTGATGCATTTTGGAAGGTCTAATGCAGGAGGGAAGTATACAGTAATGGAAGAATCCTTAGAAGAATTAACATATAGAGGGAGCTAGGTGTACTGTTCACAATTCCCTGACAGTGGCATCACAAGGTGATCAAGGCGGCATATGGTATGCTTGCCTTCATCAGTTGGAGCACAGAGAATAAAAATTGACAATCATGTTGCAGCTTTAAAACTTTAGTTAGGCCACATTTGGAATATTGCACAATTCGTGTCACCACACTACCAGAAGGATGAGGAGAGGGTACAGAAAAGGCTCACCAGGATGTTACCTGATTTGGAGGGTATTAGCTATGAGGAGAGATTGGACAGACTTAGTTTGTTTTCACTTGAACATCGGAGGCTGAGGGACAACCTGACAGAAGTTTACAAAAATATAAGAGGCATGGGAAGAATAGATAAGAGTCCTTTTCCCAGGGTAGAAATGGCAATTACTGGGAAACATATGTTTAAGGTAAAAGGTGGAAAGTTTAAAAGAGATGTGAGAGCCAAGTCTTTTACACAGAGGGCGGTAAGTGCCAGGAATGCGCTGCCAGAGGAGGTGGTAGAAGCAGATACAATAGCAACATTTAAGAGGCATCTTGACAGATACATGAAAAGGCAGGGAATAGAGGAATACAGCCTGCGCAGAGACAAATGGTCTTTAGTTTAGAAAGGCATCATGTGTCAGCGCAAGCTTGATGTGCCAAAGGACCTGGTCCTGTGCTGTTCTTTGTTCTTCTACCCTCAAACTTTCCCATTAGTATCAGATTTTCTAAATCATGATTTCTTATTACGTGCTGAAGGAATTCTAACTGTCTCTTCCTGATCTTGGTCAGCAAAGTTCTTTAGGTTTCAGATATTACCAACACCTCTTCATTGGCAGTGTAACTTGTCCAAGATATCTTCATTATTCACCTCAAAAACCACAACTCTGCAACCTCAATTCTACCCTGCATCACTTCACTGATCATCCAGCACTCATGTCCATGTGTCACAATGGTGTGGTGTAGCATTCCAGGATGCCTAGCTTTATTTTCATGGTTAATTTTGAGTTAATCATAACCATCTTCATTTTTTGAAATGAATCTTTGGAAATTCTGTTATTAGTGGATTATTGAAATGCATTGTAAATGACTGGTCTACAGTCCACACTTTCCAATCGTAACAATGAGTAAAAACTGATCAACAGCATCCAGAAAAACTGACAGGTCAAAAGTAGTACTCAATATAACTGTATGATATGTGTACAAGATATTAGACTAAACCAGCAGTGTGGGATGAAACTTGTCATACTTCAAGTTCAGGTATTCTCAACATCTAATTACCTTTAATGCAGAAGAGAAATCAGAGCTGGTGAATTTAGAAATGACAGACAGGATGAAAGTGCTGGAGGTGAGAATCTTTTCCATTGAACTTCTGGACATTTGACTCTTACGCCCACCATCTTTTTATCAAAAGTGGAAATAAACTTTCAGTTAGAAATTATAGTTGGCAATAACTGGACAGAAACAAATGCAATCATGTGCACAAAATGACAAAATTTGAAGATGTTAACAAACCAGGAGGTGTCGTGGAATTGAAGGACTGAGGGCAGTAAAACAGGGTTGGATAAAATACATTCTTTCTCATGGAATGTGGGTGTCCCTGGCTAGACTAGCATTGTTGCTTATCCCTAATTGACCTTGAGAAGGTGGTGGTGAGCTGCTTCTTGAAGTCCATGAGGTGTAGGTACACCCACTGTGCTGTTAGTAAGGGACTTCCAAGATTTTGACCCAGCGACAGTGAAGGAACAGTGTTTTGAGTTCCAGGTCAGGATGGCATGAGTCTTGGACGGGAACTTGCAGGTGATGGACTTCCCAAGATTTGTCCTTTTAGATGGTAGAGATTATGGCTTTGGTAGATAGTATCAGAGCAGATTTGGCAAGTTGCTGTAGTGCATCTTGTAGACGGTGCACATTCCTGCCACTGTGCATTGGTGTTAGAGGGAGCCAATGATTAAGACGGGAGATGGGGTGCCCATGGATGGTGTTGAGATTTCCGAGTGATGTTGGAGCTGAACTTAACCAGGTTAAAAATGCAGAGAATTGAGGCAAATGAAATTTAATGCAGCGAAATGCAAAGCACTTCACACATAGAAAAAGCTCAGTGACACAGATACTGTTCAAATAATTAAGGAAGAAGCTGAAAGAATCCCAGGATTCTTAGCAGATTCAATATGTCCAACCAATGCATTCAGCTTGACTTTGAGAAGAGATGAATGGAAGGAAATTGATACTGGAATTTTAGAAAACACAGGTGAGCTCGGTGGCTTGCTGGTTGGGTGAGCAGTGCCTGTGCAGTTCACAGAGAATGATCGCTTCGGTTGATCGTTGCATCGTATGACTACCAGGGTAGTATTGGAAGAACTTGATGGACCTTGGTTTTTGCGGTATGTCAATTGCTACGTTCCTATCTTACCAAAATTCTGCAGAATTTTAAATACTTCCATCAGGCCTCCTCTTAGCCTCTGGTGCTCTGCTGAACAGATTCCATTGTCTAGTCTCCATTCATACTCAATGCCTCTCATCCCCTGATGCCGTGGTATCCTTCCTAAAGTGCCCAAAATGTGACACAATTTCATTTCTGCATCTAAACAAAACCTCTGCTTTTGTACTCTTATGGAGTAGAAATTCATCCTGGCCTTTTTTTCTACACAGTATCAGCACTGCTCACCCAACCAGCAAGCCACCGAGTTCACCTGTGTTTTCTAAAATTCCAGTATCAATTTCTTCCATTTTTAAAGGTTTGAGCATCAGATTCCTTAACTATCCATGCTTTTGTACCTCTGTTAATTTTATCATTCCATGTTTCTTAACTCTTCATATTCCACAATGTACTACCTCACATTTCTCAACGTTAAATGCTATCTATATGCCCAATTAGCTAACCCTCATTTTTTTTAATTTTTGGAATGTGGGCATCACTGGCTGAGCCAACATTTGTTGCCCATCCCTTAATGCCCTTAAATGGGTTGTTTGACCATTTCAGGGGGTATTTAAGAGTCAACCACATTGCTGTGGATCTGGAGTGCATGCAAGCCAGACCAGGTAAGGATGACAGATTTCTTTCCCTAAAGGGCATTAGTAGATGGGTTTTCACAAAGATTTACAAAGGTTTCATGGTCATCATTCAATTTTTAATTCCAGATTTTTATTGAATTCAAATTTCACCATCTGCCATGGTGGGATTCGAACCTGGGTCCCCAGCACATTACCCTGGGTCTCTTGGATTACTACTTGTCCAGTGACAATACCACTACGTCATCGCCTCCCATTACCAGTCACAGTCTGCTTCATAGTCAACCACTTTTCCCATTTTGTGCCATCTTCAAACTTTAATACAGCTCTTGCAATCCCCAGACTAGGGTCATTTCTATATATTGAGAAGAGCAATCACAACACTGACCCTGGAGGGCAGCATTGTTTGCTTCCCTCCAATCTAAAAAACATCCACTAACCAGTATTCTCGGGCTTCTTTCTCAGGTGTGACCTTCCTATCCAGATTTTCACATTCCCTTCAACACCATGTCCCTCAATTTAATCAATGAGACCCTATGTAGCCGCTTTCAAATCCCATGTACTCCACAAAGAGTGTATGTTCTTATGAATATGTTGAGCTATTTCTGTTAAGAACACTATTTGTCACACACCCTGGCTTTTACAAATCCTTCATACTTTTCTTTAATTAATCCAGACTTTCTAAATTTTCCCCTGTATTATGGAAGCTTACCTACTACTGAGTGGTCGATTGTTGCCTGGTTTATCCCTTCTTTCTGTCTTAAACAGGGATTTCACATCAATTTGCACAACCTATTCTCATATATTCTGAGGAAGGTTGCTAAGATGTGTTTAATTATCAGATGGATATTTTTGTACTGAAGCTACAGGGCAAAATACAAGGGATAAAAGGTGAGCTAGCTAGATGGGTGGAGAACTGGCTTAGCCATAGAAGACAGAGGGTAGCAGTGATGGGGTCTTTTTCCGGTTGGAGGTCTGTGACTAGTGGAGTTCCGCAGGGCTCTGTACTGGGACCTCTGCTGTTTGTGATATACATAAATGATTTGGAGGAAGATGTAGCTGGTGTGATCAGTAAGTTTGCGGACGACCCGAAGATTGCTGGAGTTGCGGATAGTGATGAACATTGTCAGAGAATACAGCAGGATATAGATAGGCTGGAACATTGGGCGGAGAAATGGCAGATGGAATTTAATCCAGATAAATGCGAAGTGATGCATTTCGGTAGATCTAATGTAAGGGGGAGCTATACAATAAATGGCAGAACCATCAGGAGTATAGACACACAGAGGGACCTGGGTGTACAAGTCCACAGATTCTTAAAGGTGGCAGCACAGGTGGAGAGGGTGGTGAAGAAGGCATATGGCATGCTTGCCTTTATTGGACGGGGCATAGAAGAATATAAAAGTTGGCATATGATGTTGCAGCTGTATAACGTTGGTTAGGCCACATTTGGAATACTGCGTCCAGTTCTGGTCGCCACACTACCAGAAGGACGTGGAGGCTTTGGAGAGAGTACAGAAAAGGTTTACCAGGATGTTGCCTGGTATGGAGGGTCTTAGCTACGAGGAGAGATTGGGTAAACTGGGGATGTTCTCCCTGGAAAGACGGAGGATGAGGGGCGACCTAATAGAGGTGTATAAAATTATGAAGGGCATAGATAGGGTGAACAGTGGGAAGCTTTTTCCTCGGTCGGAGGTGACGAACACAAGGGGTCACGGGTTCAAGGTGAGGGGGGCAAGGTTCAACATAGATGTCAGGGGGACGTATTTTACACAGAGGGTGGTGGGGGCACTGCCAAGCAAGGTGATTGAGGCGGACACGCTGGGATCGTTTAAGACTTATCTAGATAGCCACATGAACAGACTGGGAATAGAGGGATACAAACGAATGGTCTAGTTGGGCACATGAGCGGTGCAGGCTTGGAGGGCCTGTTCCTGTGCTGTATTGTTCTTTGGCTCAGCTGCTGGTTTGGAACTTGGTAAGAAGTCTCACAACACCAGGTTAAAGTCCAACAGGTTTATTTGGTAGCAAATACCATAAGCTTTCGGAGAGCTGCTCCTTCGTCAGATGGAGTGGAAATGTGAGATGGTTTGGAACTTGCCAGATTTGAGCACAGGGTCAGCCAGTTGTCTTTCTATTACTGAGCCACTCAAATGTTCAGTGAGACTTGGCAATGCACTGGACTCTTGCAATTTGTGCTCTTAACATGTTTGTCCAGACAAGCCTTATCTGGAAAATCTCAACTGCTTTGCAGAGTAACTTTGCTTCGAATCAGAATGATTACAGCACAGGGGGAGGTTATTGTCGGGTCGCAGCAAGAGCAATTTAGCTAGTCCTACCTCCTGGCTGATGCCCTGTGCTCCTTAACTTTTTCCTCGTCAGGTGCCGATCCAAATCCCTTTTGAAAGACCCAATTTGCCACCACCAGCCTCTTAGGCAGTGCATTCCAGATTCCAACGCTCACCTACGTAAAAAACATTTGCTCTTTTGACAATCAGCATAACACAGTGTCCTCTGGCTCTCAAGCCTTCCCTATCTACTCTAGGTCACTCATGACTTTTGAACACGTCAAATTTTCTCTCATCCTTCTTTCCTCTAAGGAGAACAATCCCACCTTCTCCGAACAATCCTCATAACCAAAGTCCTTCATTCCTGGAATTCTCATTTTTTTCTGCACCTTCTCTAAAGCCTTCATGTTCTTCTGTTATAAAACTCAAATACTTACCTTGGGGCTCGGGAACTAGACTTTTCAGTGAGCCTTGGTATTTCTGCTCATGCGCCAGCCGGGAGTGGGCCACACATATGCAGTTGACGTCTTTCACGTCTTCAGGCCGGGAACTGGCCTTGTGCACATGCACAGAAGAAAATAATGAAAACCGCGTGAAACTGGAGGTCAGATGACCTGAAAAGGAACACCATTCGAGAGGCCCCAAATGAAAAACAGATCCCAAACTAGGGAGTGGGGCAGAAACAGGTCCCAATAGATAGTCACAAGTAAAAGCCAAGTACAGAGATCAGAAACAGGTCCTGTTAAGTAGAATTGAGAGAAAGAGCAATAGACTCCCAATGAAAGTGAGAGCGCTGCAGGGAGCAGACGTGAAGCAAATTGGGCTCAAGAGAAGCCCTGAAGATCTGAGGGGGCAGCTGACCCTTGGTGATTCCTTACTGCAAGCTTTGGAGCAGTGGTGTTCTGCTTGAGATGGCTGAAGATCTGAAAGTGTGCTTGAAAGGTGAAGCTTGCATGTATGCGGAGATCCAGGAGAAAAGAATCTCAGAAGGCAAGACTGAAACCCTGGGGATGAATCCTGGTTGAAGCCATCTGAATTGGAGCAACATTTAGAAAAAATTCCAAGGCGAGTTCTTCGAATGTGGAGATTGGAAACAGGATCACAGTGAGATAAGCATCTCATAGAATCCCTACAGTGCAGGAAGAGGTCATTTGGCCCCTCAAGCCTGCACCAACAACGATGCCACCCAGGCACTA
The DNA here is from genome assembly GCF_964213995.1 of Mustelus asterias. Classification (NCBI taxonomy): domain Eukaryota; kingdom Metazoa; phylum Chordata; class Chondrichthyes; order Carcharhiniformes; family Triakidae; genus Mustelus; species Mustelus asterias. The sequence goes on along the minus strand of NC_135803.1, from coordinate 92,726,713 downwards.
CCCCCATAACCCCACATATTTAGCCTGCTAATCGCCCTGATACTAAGGGGCAATTTAGCATGGCCAACCAACCTAACCCCCATATTCTTGGAGTGTGGGAGGTAACTGGAGCACCCGGAGGAAACCCACACAGACACGGGGAGAAGGAGGAAACCCACACAAACACGGGGAGGAGGAGGAAACCCACACAGACACGGGAAGAAAGTACAAACTCCACACAGTCACCAAAGGCTGGAATTGAACCCAAGTCCCTGGCGCTGTGAGGCAGCAATGCTAACCACTGTGCTACTGTGCCACCCAAATCTGGGTAAGTTGTTGAGAAATCCACAGTATTTGCTTCGGTCGCACCTGTAATATACTTCGGAGTGTGGTCTGTCTGACCACAGTTCACAATTTGGTTCACATGTATTGCATACTTATTTGAATATTAGCATATAAGACTGATATAGTAAAGTGTTTTATCTTTCAAAATTAGTATGCATTTGTAATTATATAGCTGGGGTAAAGGGATTGTGAATACTTGAATCATTTTCTTGTGTTGGTATTGAGATCTTTCCAACTTTTTGTATGGTGTAATACAATTACATTGTGTTAAAAGTTCATCAGCGGATTCCTGTGAATTTGTTCAGTAACTTTTCTCCACGGTTTCTAAAAGAAAATTCTAATTAGGAAGGGTGAAATCGGGTTTCACCTTGGGATCTGACCTGTCCATTATCAGATGGGATTGTAACACTTCCTAAAGTGGGGTGCCCAGGATTGGACACAATAATCCAGTTGAGACCAAACCAGTGTTTTATAAAAGTTCATCATTAACTTCCTTGCTGGTGTAGTCTATACCTCTATTTGTAGAGCCCAGTATTCTGTATTATCCATTCAGCACTGCTCTTTGTTTCCTGTCCCTTAGCCAAACTTGTATCTGAGTAGCCACCATCCCTTTCATTCCATGGGTTTGCTAGCAAGTCTTTCATGTGGCACTTTAATCAAATGTCTTTTGGAAGTTCATACAAACAATATCAACTGCATTACCCTCATCAGTCCTCTCTGTTAATTCATCAAAAACACAATCCATTCTATTAAATATGACTTGCTTTCAACTAATCCTTAATTAACCCACACTTATCCAATTTTGTCCCAGATGATTGTTTCTAAAATGTTTTTACCGCTGGGGTTAAACTGACTGGCCTGCAGTTGTTGGGTTTACCTTACACCAGGGTGCAACATTTTCAATTCTCGAGTCGTCTGGCATCACTCGTGTATCTAAGGAGAACCGAGCATCTGCAGCTTCCACTCTCACTTTTCTCAGTATTCTTGGATGCATCTCATCTGGTCCTGGTGACTTATCAACCATAGTATTTTGCAAAGATGGATGATCACCAAGTAGATTAACAAATGAACGGTTTATCAAGATAACTATGTATAGAGAGTGATATAAAGGCTACCCGTACTCCATGAGTCCAGACTGTTAACTGCAAGGGAAATCTGTACTTAGCTCCAGGATTCGCTCACTCCAGTCCACTTGGCTGAACAGGTCACAAGACTGTCTGAGAGCTTGCCCCTTAAAGGACCCACGACCACATCAACAGCCAGTCTTTTTTGATACCTTCTCCTTGTCAATTTTAGCCCATCCTGAGTCTAAACTACCATCTCTTTCACAATACCTCTGGCAGCATTTTCTTGCTTGGAACTTAAGATAGGGCTTGTATCTTTCACTAGAATTTAAGGAGAATCTCAACGTTACCACTGACTAAACAGCCAGTTAGCAGCACAGTTAACTCCAAAAACACCGACATTTGTTCAGACAACAGAATTCCACCAGAACATGTATATTCCCATTCACTCCCTCATGTAGTATTAATATTAGAATCCCTACAATGCAGGAGGCCATTCAGCCCATCAAGTCTGTACTGACTTTCTGACAGAGCGCTTTACCAAGGCCCACCCCCTACTCCAATCCCATAACCCCACGCATTTACTCCACTAATCCCCCTAACCCATACATTTTGGGACACTAAGGGATAATAATTTAGCATGGCCAATCCACCTAACCTGCACATCTTTATTCCAATGGAGCGACCTCAGCGTTCCCACTGAATGCAATTTTATGGGATCAAACTCCGTTTTATTGATTCTGATCCAAAGTCCGTCAGCCGCAAATGATCTGATTGTTAACGTTTCAAATTAAATACAACCAACCTGCTGCCAACTATCTCATGGAGGCAGCCAGATGTATCATTGGTATAATAAAGTTCTCAGTAAAACTTGTGGCCATGAAATGTGGGGAAATAGACCTGAATGCTTTAAGTTGTCTGTCTGAAATTCCTCTCTGCAGTTATAGTGACAGATTGCAGCTCTTATCTTAAACAAATGAATCTTCCCACTGAAATAGCAAAGACCAGAGTTTTCCAGCAAGTTTGTTCAGTGTTTGTACCCTACAGCTCACGAAGAATTTCAAGGCTCTTGGTTTTTGTTGGTGCTTCCAATTTAAATTCAGTTAAATAAAGTTGATGAGTGAATTAAATTAATTCCCATTTAAATTAAGTCGTTGAATCACTGAACACTGATATGAAGATTTAATATTTTTTTAAAATCTCCAGCTTATCACAATCCTGATTTAACTGTTATAGTGATCGGCAAAGCAGCCGTGTGTTGATAAGAGTCTGGTGTTCATTGCTGAAAGCATTGACAAGGCTTGGTCCCTTCGGGCAGGTGTTCCACGGCTTCCACTAAAACCCACATTATGTTTCTAATTCTCAGAGATGTCAAAACATGTTTGTGCCTCCTGAGCTGAAGATGCTGCCTGCAAGTTGGATGAGTGTTCAGTAAGGTGAAAATAACTCAGGGAGCGAATGGTTACCTCTGTTCTATTAGCACTCAGCTCATGGGATTTCAATGCAAGGCTTCTAACTGTCATTTAATGCGAACAAAATCACACTTCAATGGTCAGGAGGTTTATGTTCCATGAAACAAACATATTCAGCCTTCAAATGCTTTTCTATTTCAGCTGGTAGTATAACCAGGAATTGTGATTACTAATGAGTGTCGGAGCACATGGACATTGCAGTTCCAGTGAGGATTGGACATTCGCTCTCTTTATGCTACTCCAGATCCCAATTTTCCCCAATCGCTTGAGTTTTTAATTCCTTTAACTATTAACTCCTAACCCTGTTTCCAGAATCCCAATTCCTGTAGGTTAATGATAATTCCATCGCTCTCAGCCATCTCCCAGTGCCTCCCAGCGCTTTGTGTACTTTGCCAGTTCGATTATATCTACAAACTGTTCTGCCACCAGAGACTCCACAGCATCATTCAATCCTCTTTAAATGCCTACAGACACAAATATAACACCCCCTGCAGCTCTCTGTCCCCAGAAAGGGGTCATGATGTGGAGATGCCGGCGTTGGACTGGGGTAAGCACAGTAAGAAGTCTCACAACACCAGGTTAAAGTCCAACAGGTTTATTTGGTAGCAAATACCATAAGCTTTCGGAGCAATGCTCCTTCGTCAGATGGAGTGGTCTCTGTTCTCAAACAGGGCACAGACACAGAAATCAAATTACAGAATACTGATTAGAATGCAAATCTCTACAGCCAGCCAGGTCTTAAATGTACAGACAATGTGGGTGGAGGGAGCATTCAACACAGGTTAAAGAGATGTGTATTGTCTCCAGACAGTACAGCTTGTGAAATTGTGCAAGTCCAGGAGGCAATCTGTGGGGGTTACTGATAATGTGACATAAATCCAACATCCCGGTTTAGACCGTCCTCATGTGTGCGGTACAGCTCATGTAGGTACACGGTACCTACTCTTGCAACTCGGCCAACGTTGTCTACCTGATACGCTGCAAGAAAGGATGTCCCGAGGCATGGTACATTGGGGAAACCATGCAGATGCTACGACAACGGATGAATGAACACCACTCGACAATCACCAGGCAAGACTGTTCTCTTCCTGTGGGGGAGCACTTCAGCAGTCACGGACATTCAGCCTTGGATCTTCAGGTAAGCGTTCTCCAAGGCGGCCTTCACGACACACGACAGCGCAGAGTCACTGAGCAGAAACTGATAGTCAAGTTCCGCACACATGAGGACGGTCTAAACCGGGATGTTGGATTTATGTCACATTATCAGTAACCCCCACAGCTTGCCTCCTGGACTTGCACAATTTCACAAGCTGTACTGTCTGGAGACAATACACATCTCTTTAACCTGTGTTGAATGCTCCCTCCACCCACATTGTCTGTACATTTAAGACCTGGCTGGCTGTAGAGATTTGCATTCTAATCAGTATTCTGTAATTTGATTTCTGTGTCTGTGCACTGTTGGAGAACAGAGACCACTCCATCTGACGAAGGAGCATTGCTCCGAAAGCTTATGGTATTTGCTACCAAATAAACCTGTTGGACTTTAACCTGGTGTTGTGAGACTTCTTACTCCCAGAAAGGGGTCACAGGGACAGGACTCCTGGTTAATTCTTCCCTCCCAATTTGGAGCACCAAGGCTAACTTTACTGTCCTGACTTCTGGCTGAAATCAGTTTGTGAGGCAGGGAAGATGAATCATATCTGGGACATGCCTGGTGTGTGTAGCCCAATTGCTCATAGAATAAACTCAGCCACAATTACAGTCACCTGACTTTGTGATCTTTCTGATAATTGTCGTTCAACCTCATTATTATTTACCATTTACAGCATCTATTCTATCCACGTCACTGATATTCAGCACTGGCGAAACAAGTAAAGCACCATCACACAGACACAGCAAGGACAGGATGTACTTTCATATTCCCCCACACAAGCACACTTACACACACTTACACACTCCCATCATTACACACACACCACGCAATGTGATCAGCAGTTTGAGCATCCGCTCCAACCCAGCCCCGCCCCAAACCACAGCCCAGCCCCGAACCGCTGCCCCACCCTGACACGCAGCCCAGCCCCGCCCCGACACGCAGCCCAGCCCCGCCCCGCCCCGAAACACAGCCCAGACTCGCCCCGAAACACAGCCCAGCTTCGCCCCGAAACACAGCCCAGCCTCGACTCGAAACACAGCCCAGCCCCGCCCCGAAACACAGCCCAGCCTCGCCCCGAAACACAGCCCAGCTTCGCCCCGAAACACAGCCCAGCCTCGCCTCGAAACACAGCCCAGCCTCGCCCCGAAACACAGCCCAGCCTCGCCCCGAAACACAGCCCAGCCTCGCCCCGAAACACAGCCCAGCCTCGCCCCGAAACACAGCCCAGCCCCGCCCCGAAACACAGCCCAGCCTCGCCCCGAAACACAGCCCAGCTTCGCCCCGAAACACAGCCCAGCCTCGCCTCGAAACACAGCCCAGCCTCGCCCCGAAACACAGCCCAGCCTCGCCCCGAAACACAGCCCAGCCTCGCCCCGAAACACAGCCCAGCCTCGCCCCGAAACACAGCCCAGCCTCGCCCCGAAACACAGCCCAGCCTCGCCCCGAAACACAGCCCAGCCTCGCCCCGAAACACAGCCCAGCCTCGTCCCGAAACACAGCCCAGCCTCGTCCCGAAACACAGCCCAGCCTCGCCCCGCAACACAGCCCAGCCTCGCCCCGAAACACAGCCCAGCCCCGCCCCGAAACACAGCCCAACCTCGCCCCGAAACACAGCCCAGCCTCGTCCCGAAACACAGCCCAGCCTCGTCCCGAAACACAGTCCAGCCTCGCCCCGCAACACAGCCCAGCCTCGCCCCGCAACACAGCCCAGCCTCGTCCCGAAACACAGCCCAGCCCCGCCCCGAAACACAGCCCAGCCTCGCCCCGAAACACAGCCCAGCCTCGTCCCGAAACACAGTCCAGCCTCATCCCGAAACACAAACACTCAGCCCAGCCTCAGCCTGAAACACAGACACTGAACGCAGCCCCACCCTGAAACACAGACACACAGCCCTGCCTCACTGCAAAACACTGGCACACTGCCCAGCCTCACCGTGAAACACAGATACAGAGTGCAGCCTCACCGGGAAACACACAGACACACAGCCCTGTCCCACCACAAAACACAGACACACAGCCCTGTCCCACCCTGAAACACAGACACACAGCCCAGCCCCACCACAAAACACAGACACACAGCCCAGCCCCACCACAAAACACAGACACACAGCCCAGTCCTGCCCTGAAAAACGGACACACAGCCCAGCCTCACCGCGAAACACAGACACACAGCCCAGCCTCACTGTGAAACACAGACACACAGCCCAGCCTCACTGTGAAACACAGACACACAGCCCAGCCTCACCGTGAAACATAGACACACAGCCCAGCCTCACCGTGAAACACAGACACACAGCCCAGCCTCACCACGAAACACAGACACACAGCCCAACCTCACTGTGAAACACAGACACACAGCCCAGCCTCACCGTGAAACACAGACACACAGCCCAGCCTCACTGTGAAACACAGACACACAGCCCAGCCTCACCGCGAAACACAGACACACAGCCCAGCCTCTCTGTGAAACACAGACACACAGCCCAGCCTCACTGTGAAACACAGACACACAGCCCAGCCTCACCACGAAACACAGACACACAGCCCAGCCTCACCGCGAAACACAGACACACAGCCCAGCCTCTCTGTGAAACACAGACACACAGCCCAGCCTCACCATGAAACACAGACACACAGCCCAGCCTCACTGTGAAACAGACACACAGCCCAACCCCCTATTCAACATTTCTAACAATCACAAATCTGTATGATTTTGGACAAGGCGAAACTTGCCAATTGTGACAAGTTAACACTGTGGATAGCTCTCCCAAGTGACTCCCCTTAATCTGCTCCCAAGTTGTCTGTCTTTTGGATTCTGTAAAATGAAAAACTAAGGTAGGAAAGCCAGATTTACCGTTGTCGGTGCCATTGAATGAATGGCCGACCAGCCATCACGGCAAAGCGACCATATCATGCGGCATTGGATATAAGTTTCTGCTGAAGTTTTTCAGTTTCAGCATCAGCAACAATATGGAGGTTAAAAGTACTTCTAACAGACTCGAATGTCTGAAAGTGCTTCACAAAAAAATGTTATCAAATGCAATTTAACACCGTGCCTCAGAGGGAAATGTTAGGCTTAATGATCAAAAACTTGGTCAGAGAGAATCTTACACCTGCATCATCGAGGAAGAAAGCAAGGTGACATGAGGTGAATCCCAGAGCGGAGTGCCTCAGAGTCACCTTCACCAATGGTGGAGTGGTTCAAATCTGGATTGCACAAGGGGCCAGAATTGGGGGAGTGCAGGTATCTCTGTGGGTAATGGGGCCCGAAGGGATTATAGAGATGGGGAGTGTAGGTATCTCTGCGGGTAGTGGGACTAAAGGGGATTATAGAGATGGGGAGTGCAGGTATCTCTGCGGGTAGTGGGACTAAAGGGGATTATAGAGATGGGGAGTGTAGGTATCTCTGTGGGTAGTGGGGCCCGAAGGGATTATAGAGATGGGGAGTGCAGGTATCCCTGTGGGTAGTGGGGCCCGAAGGGATTATAGAGATGGGGAGTGCAGGTATCTCTGTGGGTAGTGGGGCCCGAAGGGATTATAGAGATGGGGAGTGTAGGTATCTCTGCGGGTAGTGGGACTAAAGGGGAATTTAGAGATGGGGAGTGCAGGTATCTCTGTGGGTAGTGGGGCCCGAAGGGATTATAGAGATGGGGAGTGTAGGTATCTCTGTGGGTAGTGGGGCCCGAAGGGATTATAGAGATGGGGAGTGTAGGTATCTCTGTGGGTAGTGGGGCCCGAAGGGATTATAGAGATGGGGAGTGTAGGTATCTCTGTGGGTAGTGGGGCCTGAAGGGATTATAGAGATGGGGAGTGCAGGTATCTCTGTGGGTAGTGGGGCCCGAAGGGATTATAGAGATGGGGAGTGCAGGTATCTCTGTGGGTAGTGGGACCCGAAGGGATTATAGAGATGGGGAGTGCAGGTATCTCTGTGGGTAGTGGGGCCCGAAGGGATTATAGAGATGGGGAGTGCAGGTATCTCTGTGGGTAGTGGGGCCCGAAGGGATTATAGAGATGGGGAGTGTAGGTATCTCTGCGGGTAGTGGGACTAAAGGGGATTATAGAGATGGGGAGTGCAGGTATCGCTGCGGGTAGTGGGACTAAAGGGGATTATAGAGATGGGGAGTGTAGGTATCTCTGTGGGTAGTGGGGCCCGAAGGGATTATAGAGATGAGGAGTGCAGGTATCCCTGTGGGTAGTGGGGCCCGAAGGGATTATAGAGATGGGGAGTGCAGGTATCTCTGTGGGTAGTGGGGCCCGAAGGGATTATAGAGATGGGGAGTGTAGGTATCTCTGCGGGTAGTGGGACTAAAGGGGATTATAGAGATGGGGAGTGCAGGTATCTCTGTGGGTAGTGGGGCCCGAAGGGATTATAGAGATGGGGAGTGTAGGTATCTCTGTGGGTAGTGGGGCCCGAAGGGATTATAGAGATGGGGAGTGTAGGTATCTCTGTGGGTAGTGGGGCCCGAAGGGATAATAGAGATGGGGAGTGTAGGTATCTCTGTGGGTAGTGGGGCCCGAAGGGATTATAGAGATGGGGAGTGCAGGTATCTCTGTGGGTAGTGGGGCCCGAAGGGATTATAGAGATGGGGAGTGCAGGTATCTCTGTGGGTAGTGGGGCCCGAAGGGATTATAGAGATGGGGAGTGCAGTATCTCTGTGGGTAGTGGGGCCCGAAGGTATTATAGAGATGGGGAGTGTAGGTAACTCTGCGGGTAGTGGGACTAAAGGGGATTATAGAGATGGGGAGTGTAGGTATCTCTGTGGGTAGTGGGGCCCGAAGGGATTATAGAGATGGGGAGTGTAGGTATCTCTGTGGGAAGTGGGGCCCGAAGGGATTATAGAGATGGGGAGTGCAGGTATCTCTGTGGGTAGTGGGACTAAAGGGGATTATAGAGATGGGGAGTGCAGGTATCTCTGCGGGTAGTGGGGCCCGAGGGGATTATAGAGATGGGGAGTGCAGGTATCTCTGTGGGTAGTGGGGCCCGAAGGGATTATAGAGATGGGGAGTGTAGGTATCTCTGTGGGTAGTGGGGCCTGAAGGGATTATAGAGATGGGGAGTGCAGGTATCTCTGTGGGTAGTGGGGCCCGAAGGGATTATAGAGATGGGGAGTGCAGGTATCTCTGTGGGTAGTGGGACCCGAAGGGATTATAGAGATGGGGAGTGCAGGTATCTCTGTGGGTAGTGGGGCCCGAAGGGATTATAGAGATGGGGAGTGCAGGTATCTCTGTGGGTAGTGGGGCCCGAAGGGATTATAGAGATGGGGAGTGTAGGTATCTCTGCGGGTAGTGGGACTAAAGGGGATTATAGAGATGGGGAGTGCAGGTATCGCTGCGGGTAGTGGGACTAAAGGGGATTATAGAGATGGGGAGTGTAGGTATCTCTGTGGGTAGTGGGGCTCGAAGGGATTATAGAGATGAGGAGTGCAGGTATCCCTGTGGGTAGTGGGGCCCGAAGGGATTATAGAGATGGGGAGTGCAGGTATCTCTGTGGGTAGTGGGGCCCGAAGGGATTATAGAGATGGGGAGTGTAGGTATCTCTGCGGGTAGTGGGGCCCGAAGGGATTATAGAGATGGGGAGTGTAGGTATCTCTGTGGGTAGTGGGGCCCGAAGGGATTATAGAGATGGGGAGTGCAGGTATCTCTGTGGGTAGTGGGGCCCGAAGGGATTATAGAGATGGGGAGTGCAGGTATCTCTGTGGGTAGTGGGGCCCGAAGGGATTATAGAGATGGGGAGTGCAGTATCTCTGTGGGTAGTGGGGCCCGAAGGTATTATAGAGATGGGGAGTGTAGGTATCTCTGCGGGTAGTGGGACTAAAGGGGATTATAGAGATGGGGAGTGTAGGTATCTCTGTGGGTAGTGGGGCCCGAAGGGATTATAGAGATGGGGAGTGTAGGTATCTCTGTGGGTAGTGGGGCCCGAAGGGATTATAGAGATGGGGAGTGTAGGTATCTCTGTGGGAAGTGGGGCCCGAAGGGATTATAGAGATGGGGAGTGCAGGTATCTCTGTGGGTAGTGGGACTAAAGGGGATTATAGAGATGGGGAGTGCAGGTATCTCTGCGGGTAGTGGGGCCCGAGGGGATTATAGAGATGGGGAGTGTAGGTATCTCTGTGGGTAGTGGGACTAAAGGGGATTATAGAGATGGGGAGTGTAGGTATCTCTGTGGGTAGTGGGGCCCGAGGGGATATTAGAGATGGGGAGTGCAGGTATCTCTGTGGGTAGTGGGACTAAAGGGGATTATAGAGATGGGGAGTGTAGGTATCTCTGTGGGTAGTGGGGCCCGAGGGGATTATAGAGATGGGGAGTGCAGGTATCTCTGTGGTTAGTGGGACCCGAAGGGATTCTAGAGATGGGGAGTGTAGGTATCTCTGCGGGTAGTGGGACCCGAGGGGATTATAGAGATGGGGAGTGTAGGTATCTCTGCGGGTAGTGGGACCCGAGGGGATTATAGAGATGGGGAGTGTAGGTATCTCTGTGGGTAGTGGGGCCCGAAGGGATTATAGAGATGAGGAGTGCAGGTATCCCTGTGGGTAGTGGGGCCCGAAGGGATTATAGAGATGGGGAGTGCAGGTATCTCTGTGGGTAGTGGGGCCCGAAGGGATTATAGAGATGGGGAGTGTAGGTATCTCTGCGGGTAGTGGGGCCCGAAGGGATTATAGAGATGGGGAGTGTAGGTATCTCTGTGGGTAGTGGGGCCCGAAGGGATTATAGAGATGGGGAGTGCAGGTATCTCTGTGGGTAGTGGGGCCCGAAGGGATTATAGAGATGGGGAGTGCAGGTATCTCTGTGGGTAGTGGGGCCCGAAGGGATTATAGAGATGGGGAGTGCAGTATCTCTGTGGGTAGTGGGGCCCGAAGGTATTATAGAGATGGGGAGTGTAGGTATCTCTGCGGGTAGTGGGACTAAAGGGGATTATAGAGATGGGGAGTGTAGGTATCTCTGTGGGTAGTGGGGCCCGAAGGGATTATAGAGATGGGGAGTGTAGGTATCTCTGTGGGAAGTGGGGCCCGAAGGGATTATAGAGATGGGGAGTGCAGGTATCTCTGTGGGTAGTGGGACTAAAGGGGATTATAGAGATGGGGAGTGCAGGTATCTCTGCGGGTAGTGGGGCCCGAGGGGATTATAGAGATGGGGAGTGTAGGTATCTCTGTGGGTAGTGGGACTGAAGGGGATTATAGAGATGGGGAGTGTAGGTATCTCTGTGGGTAGTGGGGCCCGAGGGGATATTAGAGATGGGGAGTGCAGGTATCTCTGTGGGTAGTGGGACTAAAGGGGATTATAGAGATGGGGAGTGTAGGTATCTCTGTGGGTAGTGGGGCCCGAGGGGATTATAGAGATGGGGAGTGCAGGTATCTCTGTGGTTAGTGGGACCCGAAGGGATTCTAGAGATGGGGAGTGTAGGTATCTCTGCGGGTAGTGGGACCCGAGGGGATTATAGAGATGGGGAGTGTAGGTATCTCTGCGGGTAGTGGGACCCGAGGGGATTATAGAGATGGGGAGTGTAGGTATCTCTGCGGGTAGTGGGACTAAAGGGGATTATAGAGATGGGGAGTGTAGGTATCTCTGTGGGTAGTGGGGCCCGAAGGGATTATAGAGATGGGGAGTGCAGGTATCTCTGCGGGTAGTGGGACTAAAGGGGATTATCGAGATGGGGAGTACAGGTATCTCTGCGGGTCGTGGGGCCCAAGGGGATTATAGAGATGGGGATGGGATCTGAAAACAAGGATGATGTAATGACTTCAACAAGGCACATGAGATAGGCCTCTTGGAATATGAGATCCCTGATTCATTAAAAGATGTTCCTGACTGAGGTCATAATTGCCTGTCCAATCAGGAAATCTTATCTGTACACAAAATGGGGAGTATCAGGTCCACTGGCACTCCGGATTCTGACTGTGTACTAGAAGAACTCTAGGAGTGGAATGGGTTTGTAAATAAATGGAATCTGTTGAAGGGACACTGGCCTCTGAAGAGTTATTTCAGATGAGAATTTCAAAATTGGGGCTTTGCTTAAGCAAGAGCTAACAAAGGTCAGTGAGCACACGGATGATGAATGAACAGCACTTGGTGTGGGTTAGCACATGGGCAACAGTTTTGGGTGACCTCAAGTTTATAGTTTAACATGGGAGGCTGGCAGAGTGGTCAAAACTGGAGCTGGCCAAGGCATGGATGGGCCTTTAAGTAGATGAGCTAGGTTGTGTGCAGTCAGACAACTGCTTTAAATAGGATCTTTAATCAAATAATAGAATGTAGCATGAATAAAGTATTGGTTTCAAGAATGTGTCTTGGATTCCATTACATTCGCAGATCATTAGAGAAGCTATTGTTGTGCTGGAATCTACAAGGCAATCAAGAACGATATTCTAATGTCAAAATATCATCATCTGAGCAGTCATCTGAAATTATTGGTGTGGATAATCTGCAACATCTCTTTTTTACAGCATTGAATAATTGCAACTTCCAGAGGACTGATACATACCCCTACCTCTCCATTGAGAAACCCAGCTCATCACAATCATGGCGCCAACTCACAGTTCAGTGACACAACAACAACTTTTCTATAGCACCTTCAGTGTTAGAAAACATCCTGGAGCTACACAGGAGTATTGTAAAATAAAGTGTGACACCTAACTACATGAGGTGGCCAAAAGCTTGGACAAACAGGTTGATTTTAAGGAGTGTCTTAAAGGATAAAAGTGAGGCGAAATCAGGTAGGGAGATATTCCAAAGCCTGGAGACCTAGGACACTGAAGGCAGTTTGACTAAAGGTGAAGCAACTAAAACTGGGAGTGCACAAGAGGCCAGAATTAGAGGAGGGCAAATATCTGAGGGTCATGGGGCTGGAGGGCACTGCAAGGATAAAGAGAGACATGGCCATGGAGGGACTTGCAAACAAGGATGAGAATTTTAAAACAGACATTTCTTCACCAGGATCCAATGGCAGTCAGAAAACACAGGAATGACAGGGAAATGGGACTTGCTGAAAGTTAATACATGGGCAACAGAGTTTTGGATGATGTTAAGGTTACAGAACGTGGGAGATCAAGTAGGAATGCATTGGAATAGTCAAGTCCAGAAGTAATGAAGGCACAAATGAGGGTTTCAGCAGCAGATAAGCTGAGACAGGAGTGAAGTTGGGCAAAGCTCAGGATCTGGAAATAGGCGGTCTCAGTGATGGCAGGAGAATGAGGTCAGAAGCTCGCCTCAGGATCAAACATTGAACAAGTTTGTGAAGAGACTTACTTAATCTCAGGCTGCTGTCAGGGAGAGGGTTGGGGTCAGTCACAAGCGAATGGAGTTTGGCTTCAGTCTTCCTAATATTTAATTGGAGGACATTTCTGCTCATCCAGTATTGAATATCGGAGAAGCAGTGGAGTCGCTGAAAGAGGTGACTGTGACGTTGGGATGGGTGTTGTCAGGATATGTCTGCCTTTGGAAGATATCACCGAGGGGCAATGTATTGATGAGAAATAGGAGGGGCTAAGGACAGATCCTTGGAGGCGCCAGAGGTAATGGTGCCCCCAGGAGGAGAAGTCATTCCAAGAAGCTCTCTGTCTACAATTAGAGAGATGAGAATAGGAGGTGAAAGCAGTCACCCCCAGCTGGATGACAGTGGAGAGGCGTTGGAGGAGGATGGTATGGTCACCGTGTCGAGAGGACGAGGAGGGGAATGTTTATCTTTGTCACAGTCACACATAATGTCATGTACGACTTTGCAAAGAGGGATTACAGTACTTTAGCAGAAGCAGAAAGCTGATTGATGGGATTTAAACATGGAGTTTCAAGAAAAGATGGGAATGGATTTGAAGGCAACAACATATTCAAGGAATTTTAAAGAGGAAAGGGAGGTTAGGGGTGGGGCAGTGGTTTGCAAGGATGGAGGGAAGAATGGTTGGTTTTTGAAGAGATGGGTGGCAGATTTAAAAGGGCAACAAAGAGACAGAACCATTTACAATCTCGACTAATGAGGGCCGGGGAAGGAAGTTGGGTGATTAGCAGTTTAATGGGAATAGGATCGAGGGAACAGGAAGTGAGTCTTGTGGACGACATGAGTTCAGGGTGTTTGTACATTCTGTGCATGCTGATTCTCAGTAACTGTCACTGATGTGAAATTCTCCATGTCGACACAGTTGAGTTCCCAATAGAATTCTAAGTGTCAAAACCATGTGAAAATTTGAGTAAATTCCGCTGGTTTTTCCAGCAGGAGTTTCAAAAGGAATCGTCCACGCTCTGTGCACTGCAGGGAGCACTGGCGTAAATCCCACCGAATTTCAGGGGCAAGGCCTATTCCCGTTGGAGAGGCCAGCAGCTCGCGCTGAGCAGGCCACTGCACTTGCGCCAATCCGTCAGTGCCGAGATCCCCCCCCCCAACCCATCCCTGCCATGTCTGAACTCTAATCCCACTCCCCTCAAGGGCCGAGCTCCACTTCCACTCTCAGGATCAGCTCACCCCATCAAGCCCCCAGGGCTGTTTCAACATGGCAGCTGGCTGCTTTTGTGCCTTTCTACAACTGGCAAGATACCAGTAGAGAATCATGGGGCACCTGCAGCTGACTGACGGAGAGCGGAGGCCTGAAGCTGACACTGGCCTCTGTCTCCTGACCCCCAGTTTCAGGGGAGCAGCATGTTCACTCTGCCAACTTCATTCTCAGTTTCACCCCTAGTCTTGTGGCCTGAACTGAACCTAATGCATCTCGCTGCAGGAACGTTCTCCTGAGTCATATAGTTGTTTGAGCTCAGGCACTCTGAACATATTCACTTTAAAGGCAAGAATCACTGACGAGGTTTGAAACTAATGCTGAAGAGGGAAGGTTTTGCTGAGAAAAGTAAACAAGATTTATCTTTTTCTTCAGAACTCCCAATGACTGACCTTCTGGATGCTTCCTCTGTGCGAAAATAATTCTCACTTCTTCAAAATAGATAACATTTCTTCAGGATGATTTACCTCATGAATCATTTTCATCATGAGAGTCACTTTGAAGGATATATTTGAACTGTGTAGTTCATGGATTTAATTGCTGCCTGCAGCAAAATCTCTTGCCTTTTATTGTAATTTCTCCCTTTGCTTTCTCAATTGCTTTTGAGGATCTATAGCCTGTGGCTGGTGTGAAAGCACATTACAAAGCAAGGTGGACAATGGGGTGAGTTGCTCGCTGCTGCAAACTAAAGACACAGTGGCTTGTAAAATTGTGCACTGCCACATTATTGTAGTTGAATTTAATGACTGGTTTCTCGGGGTGAATGATTTGTCTCTTTCCCTCTATGTGGCAGCACGCATGTTCGCTCAGGTGAGAGACGCCAGGGTCTGCGAATGGAAAATTTCTCCTCTTTGCACTTTGAGAGGCTCCAGCACTCTCGGGTCAGGTAGAACAGAACCAATCTCTCTTTTTCAAAATGCTGTCACAACCTGCCTCCACAGATGTCACTCAGAATTGCACAGTGAACTTTATTATCTCAGCCTCCCAATAAAGCTAATCCATATTCTCATCAGTTCCCAGCTGGCCTTTTGCTGACTGGAATAGGCTGTTTCTGGGTTATAGAAATGTCTGTGACAATGATGGATTTTATAATGTCGATGTATTCTGGTGTACTGAGGCTTAGTACACATGAAGAAAGGTTATTCTACAAACTTACATTTATATTGCACACAGTATAGGAATAAAACCAAATGCACAGAATTCATTTATACAGTGTAAATCTGGATTAAAGGAGGATAATTCATGCACAGCAATGGTGTCAAGGTGCTTACCTGAGCTACTGGTTTAGATGGGATAGGGGAGAATGATGCCTGTCTATGAGTCACGTCTCATTATCACAGCAGAATCAATGCACACAGGTTTGTTGGGTCTGTGATTTGAATGTTGGGATAAGGCTACAAGTTTTAGCAATGTCAAAAGGGGTCATTGTTCGCCTGTCATCCAAACATTAATAGTAAAAGTTCCTACAAAGGAATTGGAGTGTATACTACTCCCCAAAGGGAAGGCAGCTTTTCACTCAGACATTATACTGTCCATCTGTGTCTAGTTCTGTCATGTATAGCAGAGTTTGGGTCCAATGGGAATTTTTATTCACTCTCAATAATGTGATGTCAACTCTAAGGTTTCAGTGTGCACAGCATTTAAACACGACAACATCGCCAGCGTCTGCACCGTGTTCATGTTGTTAACTTGCAAGTGCACTTTTCTAACCCTCTCCTGATCAACATCCCACTTCACCCACCATAAATTACACGTCAGCAAGACTGTGGCATCTTCTGTCTTCACCTACATCAGGTGAATCAGTTCGAAGATTCCTGCTACCTTCAAATTTCTCTGTAGCTGCACCCATCCTGATCTGCTATTTCCCCCAGCCTGTCTCTCTGACACACCCACTGCCTGTGGGTGCCTGCTCCCATACCTCTGTAGGCTCCTCCAGCCCTATAATTGACCATTCCTCACTCTTGTGCCATTGATGGCTCTACTTGCAGCCAAACACTCTCGAATTTCCTCCTTAAATCTCACCCCTCCTCCACCTCCCTTTCCTCCGCCAAGGTTATCTCTGAACTCCACATTTTCATCCTAATTTCTCCTTCTTTGGCTGGGGGCGTCCTTTTTACAGTTTGCCTCTGTTAAGCATCCTAGGATGTTTTCCTATGTTAAAGGTGTTATAGAAGTGCATAGTGTTGCTTATTGCCCATTTCTCTCCTTCTGCACCAATCCTCTGGAACTCCCTCCCTCAACAGCTTACATCTCCAGCCACGGTTGCCTTTAAAATATTTCCTTTACGCCCTTCTCTTCAATCATACCCTCGCCCCTCCTGGTCCTCTGCCATTTTATCCCCATTAACTCAATGATCCCTTACTGCCCACTGCTCTGTAATGTGTTCCAAAGCTTGGCTGGAATTCTCCAACCCCACCTGTGGATGGGATTCTCCGGTCAGGCTGCAGTGAATGGAGTTTCGGCTGAGCGCTAAATTCTCCATTCCTGCTGGCAGCAATAGCAGAGCGTAATAGATTGGAGAATGCTGGCCCAATATCTGTGTAGATTTTAAAAAATACTAATGACAAACTTGAAGTTTTTGTTGAGAGAAATTAGATTTCTATTATTTGTGAATTTATTGGAGAAAATAATACCAACAGGCAAAAGTGGGTGGCAGGTGGCACAGTAGTTAGCAATGTTGCCTCACAGCACCAGGGACCTGGGTTCGCTTCTGGCCTTGGGTGACTGTCTGTGTGCAATTTGCATGTGCTCCCCGTGACTGCATGGGTTTCCTCCAGGTGCTCCGATTTCATCCCACAGTCCAAAGGTGTGCAGGTTAGGTGAATTGGCCATGATAAATGTGTGGAGTTATGGAGACAAGGCAGGGAGAGGGCCTGGGTTAGATACTCTATCAGAAAATCAGGACAGACTCAATGGGCTGAATGGCCCCTTTCTGCACTTTTGGGATTCTATGAAAACCCTGTCATGTTGCAAAGTCTGCAGGAGACTCACAACACAGTTGTTGCACTCATTAGCAAGCTGGCCAACCCTCAATACTTTAATTTCACCTTATCTATGATCCATAATGATATCCTCAGTTATAGGCCCTTACATTATGTACCTTTACTCTTAATTTACATTGCCTCCTCTAGCTAACAGCCATCATCCCAGTACCAAAGAAAAGCCAAGCAGTGTGCTTTAATGACTATTGTCCGGTGGCTCTGACATGAAATGCTTCAAAAGGTTAGTCATGGCACGAATCAATTCCAGCCTCCCGGACTGCCTGGATCCAATACAGTTCACCTACCGCCGCAACAGGTCCACAGCAGACGCCATCTCCCTGGCCCTGCACTCAATCCTGGAACACCTGGATAACAAAGATACCTATGTCAGACTCCTATTTATTGATTACAGCTCAGCCTTCAACACCATTAATCCTACGAAACTCATCTCCAAACTCCATGGCCTGGGCCTCAGCACCTTCCTCTGCGACTGGATCCTGAACTTCTTAACCCACAGACTGGAATCAGAAAGGAAAGCCAACAACACCTCCTCCATGATCATCCTCAACACCGGTGCCCCCATGTTCTCAGCCCCCTACCTGACTATGTGGCCAAATTCTCCGCCAACTCGATTTTCAAGTTTGCCGACGACACCACCGTAGTGGGTCGGATCTCAAACAATGACAAGACAGAGTACAGGAATGACATAGAGAATCTGGTGAACTGGTGTGCCAACAATAATCTCTCCCTCAACGTCAACAAAACGAAGGAGATTGTCATCGACTTCAGGAAGTATAGAGGCGAACATGCCCCTGTCGACATCAATGGGGATGAAGTAGAAAGGGTTGAAAGCTTCAGGTTTTTAGGTGTCCAGATCACCAACAACCTGTCCTGGTCCCCCCATGCTGACACTATAGTTAAGAAAGCTCACCAATGCCTCTACTTTCTCAGAAGACTAAGGAAATTTGACATGTCAGCTACGACTCTCATCAACTTTTATAGATGCCCCATAGAGAGCATTCTTTCTGGTTGTATCACAGCTTGGTATGGCTCCTGCTCTGCCCAAGACCACAAGAAACTACAAAAGATCATGAATGTAGCCCAATCCGTCAAACAAACCAGGCTCCCATCCATTGGCTCTGTCTACACTTCCCACTGCCTCGGCAAAGCAGCCAGCATAATTAAGGACCACACGCACCCCAGACATTCTCTCTTCCACCTTCTTCCATCGGGAAAAAGATACAAAAGTCTGAGGTCACGTATCAACCAACTCAAGAACAGCTTCTTCCCTGCTGTTGTCAGGCATTTGAATGGACCTATCTTGCATTGAGTTGATCTTTCTCTACAGCCTAGCCATGACTGTAACACTACATTCTGCACTCTCTCGTTTCCTTCTCTATGAATAGTATGCTTTGTCTGTATAGCGCGCAAGAAACAATACTTTTCACTGTGTGCTCATACATGTGACAATAATAAATCAAATCAGCTCTGCAATTCACTGTCTCAGTGGTATCAGTGGGCATAAGATACGTACCAGTCACTCATTTGTGTCTCGAAGATAGGCTTTAAGACACCATGTAAGCAAATTGTCTATTTATATCTAGAAAAAACGTGAAGAGCATACAATTTACATTGTAAATCAAACTAGCTTTATGATTCCAACTTGAACTGACCACAAAAAAGGCCTCAAAGGTCAGGGCCAATTTGAACATGTTCTAAACGCTGTCTGCTTCAGCAGTTTTCTGCAGCCACTCTTTCAAATGTAAAATTGATGCAAGATAGAATCCAAACACATTCTCACTTCATTTCTCTCACATACGCAATGAGTGCGATAAAGGTACAAATTATACACGCAGCATGGCAACAAAATTAGTGGTTGATAGTCTCAAACTGTACAGCTAATGGAGGGGTTGGCTTTGACTCTTCAAGATCTCTCAGATCCATTAGCAGAATGATTATATCCTGAATGGAGCTTCTTTAACTCCTGTACAGAAGCTAGTCCCTGTTTTACTGGTGTCAAGCTCTGCTGCAATTCACTCAGTGGATCAAAGCATTTTGCCCATTGGTTTGCATAGAACGGCAACTGGACACAATCCTATTTCTTTTCTATCCTTTTTGTTTGTAATTCTTCTGTTGAATTCTCCTGCTGATTGGATATATATTCTCCAATCTTTATTTTTAAAAAGAAGAAAATGGACCATTAACTCTTCTCGGTATGTCCATCTTATCACATCACACTCTGGGAAAGTAACAAGCATTTCCCTACACAACCATCAAATGGTTTTGCCACATTAACTGTGTCTTTTGCCTTTGTCTTTCACCCAGTCTCTTTCCCATTTCTAGCTGCAGATTTTCCTCCATTTGATCATTTTAATGACACGGTGAATCTAAGTGAACGGTGCTGTTTCTGGCTTTTATATCTCCACATTCTCAATGCAGAATATTTCCCATTTTATACTCATACCTAATTAATTTCAAATGACTCCTATTTTGCATCCAGGCCTATCTGATTTATAACATTTTCCATTTTCAGCACACGCCTATTTAAACACAACTAAATAAAACCTAAGGCATAGGTCTTTTGGCAGAACTAGTTGCTGCTGCTGTATATACTCCATCAAACCTCCTCCCATCTTCCCTTATCCAGCTCTCGCCGCACAATTCTCTGCCCTTTCCTCCCTCCCTAGCTTCCCTTTAAGTGTATCTATATTATTTGGATCAACTATTCTGCATTGGTGTGATTCACATCTCACTACTCTCTTGGAGAAATATCGTCCGAGTTTCCTATTTGATTTCTTGATGGTTACATCTCTCAAGTGGAAGCACACTTTGTGTTTGCAGCATCAAAATTTTTCATAATGTTAAAGACAACTATGTCAGCCCCACTTCTAGCCTTTTTTCAAGAGAAAAAGATATCTAATCTGTTCACCCATTTTGAATGGGTATAACCACCTCCCCTCCCACTCTGCACTGTCCCCAGTCCTGTTATCATCCTTGTGAATTATTTTTCTACCATCTTCAGTGCCTCTGCCTCTTTTTAATAACCATAGAATTGTTATGGCGCAGAAGGAGGCCATTCGGCCCATCGTGTCTGCACCGGCTCTCCAAATGAGCATCATGATTTAGTGCCAATCCCCTGCCTTTTCCCCGTACCCCTGCACATTGTTTCTATTCAAATAATCATCTAATGCCCTCTTGAATGCCTCAATTGAACCCATCTCTACCACACTTCCAGGCGAACATTTCAGACCCCAAATACTCAGAGTGAAAAAGCTTTTTCTCACGTCACATTTGCTTCTTTTGTAAAAAAACTTTTAAACCTGTACCCTCTCATTCTTGATCATTTTACAAGCAGGAACAGCTTCTCCGTTTACTTTGTCCAGCCTGCTTATGATTTTGAACGTCTCTATCAAATCTCCTCTGAGCTTTCTTCTCTCCAAGGATGAAGCTTCTCATCCCTGGAACCATTCTTGTAAACCTCTTCTGCACTCTCACCCAATGCATTCACATCCTTCCTATAGTGTGGCACCCAGAACTGTACAAAATATTCCAGCTGACAAACAGGTAACAAACAGACCACACACAGTACTCAGAGTGTGATCTAACCAAAGTTCAATACATGTTTAGGATACTTCTGTACTGTTCAATTCTTTCCCTTTACAAATGAGTCGCAGTGATTGGTTTGGTTTTGTTTGGCCTTACTGACTCATGTTGTAACTTCGAGTGACTTGTGTCCTTGTATATCCGGATCTCTTTGCTCAGTTAGATATTTATTTTCCAAGTAATATGTGACTGCCTTACTTTTCATTCCAAAATGTAATACTTCAGACTTCTACATTAAAATTCATTCTCCAATTATAAAGCCACTCTTCAGGTTCACTAATGCTTTCTAGTATTTTCTTCAGTGTTGGCTGTGCGCCCCCCAATTTGATGCTTCAACAAATTTTAAAATAATGGACAGAATTTGTTTGCCCGGTTGAGGCAGAGGCAAGGCTGTAAAACGTGGCGAGCCATTCAAAGTCCATTGCCTTCAGCGGGACTGGAAGAACCCGCTTGCAGAAGGGGTGGTAAAAATCCACCCAATCTTTTTAGTTCCAAAGTCTAAATTGTTAATAAAAATTGTGAATGAAAAGGGACCCAATCACTGATCCCTCCTCCCACCATTCTGAATAGCTATCCTTTACCACTGTTCTCTGCTTTCAGCAAACCAGTAATACATTCTGCTACTTGTTCTTCCCTGCATGCTCTGAACTTATACATTAGTCTATTACGTGATATCTTATCAAAGCCTTTTGGAAATCTAGATATATTACACCCATTGTATTACCCTTGTCTACTCTCCCTCTGATACTTCTTCAAGGAATTTAGTGAAGTTGACTAAGTATGACTTTCTCTTTTGTTGACTATTCATTATAATACTTGTTTTCCAGATGCTTTCCTATCGTCTCCTTTCGCAAGAATTCCATTATTTTTCCTACTAGTGATGTTAAATTGATTGGTCTATAGTGACCTAAACATAGATCGTAGAATCCCTACAGTGCAGAGGGAGGCCACTCGGCTCATCAAGTCTGCACCAACAACAATCCCACCCATCTCCATAACCACACATATCCACCCTACCAATCCTTCTGACATCAAGAGGCAATTTAGCATGGCCAATCCACCTAACCCACACATCTTTGGACTGCGGGAGGAAACCCACACAGACAAGGGGAGAATGTGCAAACTCCACACAGACAGTCACCCGAGGCCAGAATTGAACCCGGGTCACTGGCGCTGTGAGGCAGCAATGCTAACCACTGTGCCACCATAATTATACACGGTGTCTCATTCGGTTTAGTTTGCTCTTGCTTTTTACAGGAAGTTTCTTACTTTCGAATATTTCCCTTTTAACATTTGTATTTATCAATACATTCTGTTAATACTCCAGAAGTCTCCCTCTCCTGTGCTCTGTACTAACCAGGCATGTAGTTGTGAGGAGAAAACAGGAGTTTTATAATAATAGTGAATTCTACTTTTCACTTCCCCAGTTCCCAGCTAGGGGTCCAACAGAAACTCAGTTACTGAAGCAGCGATTTGAGCACAAGCATGGCTGTTAACCCTCCAGGATTGTCCTGAAATCTCCAGCTATTTAAGATTCATCTTCAGGATATGCCCGTGAACAAACCGGGATATTCTGTCAATACACTAATGTAATGTAATGAAACCTTCAGCGTTGAAGGCAACTCGAGGATCAAATCAATTGAGCAAGAAAAGTGAGCAATCCCACGTTCCAGAGGCTAATTTGGAAAGAACATAAGATTGCACATAATGCCATATTTGTGTGCAGAGTGATACAAATGCTTCTCATCTTGTAAGATAGGTTTTGTTGTAACTGCTATTCCATGTGTTATTTATAGTTCCTGCCGACCATAATGTGCCTGTTGCTTCAAGTTCAATTTACATGGTTTCTGATTGCTGTTAAAGTAAAAGCTACAGAAAGCGGAATCTTGTTAGTAATTTCTTCTTTTGGGAGTCATTAAGGGAATTTGGTTATTTTGATCCCCCATGGAGATCACAACACAATAAAAGATAGACAGATTTCCAGGACCCGATGGCTTTCACCCCAAGGCGTTAAGAAAAGTAGGCGATGAAATTGCTGATGCATTAGTCATGATTTTAGTCACTCCCTTAAGACAAGTAAAATAGATAAACAAGGAAATTATAGGCCTCTTTGTTTAACGTCAGTTGTGGGGAAGTTATTAGTATCTGTTATCAGGAACAAAGTGAATGAGCATTTGGACAAATACAAACTGATCAGGAAGAGCCACAAGAAATTGCAAAGAGTTAGTCATGTCTAATCAACCAAACTGAATTTTCAGAGGCGGCCAAAGGGAGGTCTGTCTCAGCATGTCACTTACAGGGAGCTCAAGGAGGCATTGGACAAGGCTCCACCTGATGTTAAGAAGTACGAGAGTTAATGGAATTGGGGCATTCTATTTGTTTGGGTGGGGAATTGATTCAGATGTAGGAGATCGGGAGTACAGATAATAGGTGTGACTAGTGGTCACATCATACCAATGCTCCCAAAGATCTGTATTGGGGCTATGGATCTTCACTATATTCATCAATGTCTTGGCTGAAGACCCATGTAGGTTATATGTTAGGTGAGTATAGGTTAGGCAACAGGATAAATCATGTAGGTGGGTGCAGAAAGTTATAAAGTGACTCTGATAGATTATGTGGATGAGCAAAAATGTGGCAGAGTTTGAATTATGCAGCTTATAATTGAAGGCAGTTGATAGGATTTTGAGCCTACCAAAGATAGATCAATTGACTTACATAAATTTAGCCGTTATGTCAAGAGAGCTGGAATATCCATGGAACAAAGTTACTTTGCTATCATGTAAAATTCTGATTAGACTTGAATGGACTACTGCATTCTGGCCACCACTCCTCAGGAAAGATACATTGGCCTTGGAGGGAATACTGGCAGCGGCTAGAAGGACTAAATTATTAGGGCAGGTTGCAAAACCAGGCTGGTATTCCTTCGCATATGAAAGTTTAAAGATGATCTGGTTATAGTGTTCAACATAATTCAAGAACTTGATAAGTTAGTTGGATAAACAATTTTCTCTGGAGGGCAGAGCATAAGTTAGACCTTGGCTAATCAGAGCAATTCTTCACACCAAGAATGGTGGAAAACCAGAACCCTCTAGAAGCGAGGCCAGTAGATCTTAGTTAAGCATTATTTGTTAAGGATTATTTAGGATTGCAGAACTGAGGCAGGTAGATAGAATTAAAGGTACAAATCAGCCATGATGTAACTGAATGAATAGAACAGATTCCAAGGTCTGAGTTCCTATTCTTGCTCCATTCATTCCTCTCTCTCATCATAATTAGCTGCAAGACCATTCCAACATATTCATGATTTTGATCTGCAACAGTCAGACATGCTTCTAATATTTTGATTTGATTTATTATTGTCCCATGTATTGGGATACAGTGAAAAGTATTGTTTCTTGCACACTCTACAGACAAAGCATACTGTTCATAGAGTACATAGGGGAGAAGGAAAGGCGAGGGTGCAGAATGTAGTGTTATAGTCACAGCCAGGGTTTAGAGAAAGATTAACTTAATGCGAGCTAGATCAAAAGTTTGATGGTAGCAGGGAAGAAATTGTTCTCGAGTCAGTTGGTATGTAACCTCAGACATTTGTAACTTTTTCCCTACTGAAGAAGGTGGAAGAGAGTATGTCCAGGATGCGTGGGGTCCTTGGTTAGGCTGGCTGCTTTTTCAAGGCAGCGGAAAGCATAGATGGAGTTAATGGATGGGAGACTGGTTTGAGTGACAGACTGGGCTTTGTTCACAGTCTTTTGTAGTTTCTTGCGGTTTTGGGCAGAGCAGGAGCCACACCAAGCTGTGATACATCCGGAAAGGATGCTTTCTATGGTGCATCTGTAAAAGTTGGAGAGAGTCGTAGCTGACATGCCAAATTTCATTAGCCTCCTGAGAAAGTAGAGGCATTGGTGGACTTCCTTAACTATAGCTTCAGCGTGGAGGGACCAGGACAGGTTGGTGGTGATTTGGGCACCTAGAAACCTGAAGCTCTCAACCACTTCCACTTCATCCCTGTGGATGTAAACGGGGGCATGTTCTCCACTAAGCTTCCTGAAGTCGATGACTGTCTCCTTTGTATCGTTGACATTGAGGGAGAAATTATTGTTGTCGCACCAGTTCATCAACTTCTCTACCTCTTTCTTGTACTCCATCTCGTCATTGTTTCAGATCTAACCCACTACGGTGGTGTCATCGGTAAACTTGAAAATCGAGTTGGAGGAAAATTTGGCCATACAGTCATAGGTGTAAATGGAGTATAGTAAGGGGCTGAGAACACAGCCTTGTGGGGCACCGATGTTGATCCTGGAGGAGGTGTCATTATCTATTCTTACTGATTGCGGTCTGCGGGCTAGGAAGTCTAGGATCCAGTCACAGACCGAGGGACCAAGCCCCAGGCCACGGAGTTTGGAGATGAGTTTTGTAGAAATAATGGTATTGAAGGCTGAACTGTAGTCACTAAATAGGAGTCTGACATGGGTGCCTTTGTTATCCAGGTGTGAACGTAGGGCCAGGAAGATGGTGTCTGCTGTGGACCTGTTGCAGCAATAAGCAAACTGTAGTGGATCCATGCAGTCTGGGAGACAGGAGTTGATTTGCGCTATGACTAACCTTTCGAAGCACTTCATAATGATGGATGTCAGAGCCACCGGGCAGTAATTATTAAGCATATGCAAAGTTCTCGGATAAATAAAATCTGATTCACCTTAGTCTTTTCTTTGTTCGCAATATTTTATTGCCTTAAAAACCCCCGCATTAGCAGAATAGTGCATTGTGCGTTACACTCACCCTTCTTGTAATGATCATCTGGTAAGCAATGCCATGGGAGAGCTATTGGCCATTCAGGTAATACGTACAGAATAAAAATAAATACAGGGTGAGCCGTCTCACTAGTTGTTGCCAGTAATTTTATTTTGCTTTAAGTTTTAATAGCACCGACTGCTTTAGTCTATTGTTTCATTTCTATGAAGCTAATGGTAAATAAAAGGATCCTGAAGGAATAAGTTTGGATCCTGAGATCGTTAGTCCAGTCTTTAGAATCTCAGAATCCCTATGGTGCAGAAGGAGGCCATTCGACTCATCAGGTTTGCACCGATTCTCCAACACAGCATTCCACTCAGGCCCTATCCCTGTAACCCCATGTATTTACCCCGTTAAATCCCCGAACCTACACATCTTTGGACACTAAGGGCAATTTACCATGATTAATTGACATAATCTGCACATCTTTGGAAGTGGGATGAAACAAGAGCACCCGGAGGAAACTCACGCAGACATGGGGAGAACGTGCAAACTCCACTCTGACAGTCACCCAAGACTGGAAGCGAATGCAGATCCCTGGCGCGGTAAGGCAGCAGCGTTAATCATGGTGCCACCATGCCATAAGTTGAATTCATGAAATGGCACAGAAGAGAGAAGTCACACATCAATACAATCCCTCTTAGCCTTCTGCCAAGATAATTACTACCATCATAAGCCCCTTGCTATATGCGCTGCAGCTTATTAAACATTATCTAATTAAACATGGTCCTTCAAAATCTCAGAACAGCTACTGCTGCAAGGTCAGAAAGGATCTTCGATAGCATCATCAAACATCAAAAGCTGTTAACATTCAATCAACTCATCTAGAATCCTGAGATTTGAATGGTTTGTAAAATAAAATAAACAATTCAATGGTTCATTTTAGTGGAAAGTGCTGAGAGCTGAGCTAACGCCGCAGTAGATGTTGTGTGCAGGAGTCGGGTAAAGCACCTGATGTCAGTCAGTGTTTGAGCAGAGCTCCTGCTGCTGTTGTGACATTATAATCTTTGAGTTTTGCAGCATGTTCTAGGACACAGTCGATAGGATTTTGAGTGAAGAGGGTTTGTGCAACCATCTGCTACAGAATATTTTCATAGAGTCATAGAGGTTTACAGCATGGAAACAGGCCCTTTGGCCCAACCTGTCCATGCCGCCCTTTTTTTTGAAACCCCTAAGCTAATCCTAATTGCCCGCATTTGGCCCATATCCTTCTATACCCATCGTACCCATGTAACTATCTAAATGCTTTTTAAAAGACAAAATTGTACCCGCCTCTACTACTACCTCTGGCAGCTTGTTCCAGACATTCACCACCCTCTGTGTGAAAAAATTGCCCCTCTGGACACTTTTGTATCTCTCCCCGCTCACATTAAACCTATGCCCTCTAGTTTTAGACTCCCCTACCTTTGGGAAAAGATATTGACTATCTAGCTGATCTATGTCCCTCATTATTTTATAGACCTCTATAAGATCACCCCTCAGCCTCCTATGCTCCAGAGAAAAAAGTCCCAGTCTATCCAGCCTCTCCTTATAACTCAATCCATCAAGTCTCGGTAGCATCCTAGTAAATCTTTTCTGCACTCTTTCTAGTTTAATAATATCCTTTCTATAATAGGGTGACCAGAACTGCACACAGTATTCCAAGTGTGGACTTACCAATGTCTTGTACAACTTCAACAAGACATTCCAACTCCTGTATTCAAAGTTCTGACCGATGAAACCAAGCATGCCGAATGTCTTCGTCACCATTCTGTCCACCTGTGATTCCACTTTCAAGGTGCTATGAACATGTACCCCTAGATCTCTTTGTTCTATAACTCTCCCCAACACCCTACCATTAACTGAGTAAGTCCTGCCCTGGTTCAATCTACCAAAATGCATCACCTCACATTTGTCTAAATTAAACTCCATCTGCCATTCGTCAGACCACTGGCCCAATTGATCAAGATCCCGTTGCAATTGGAGATAACTTTCTTCACTGTCCACTATGCCACCAATCTTAGTGTCATCTGCAAACCTACTGACTATGCCTCCTATATTCTCATCCAAATCATTAATATAAATGACAAATGACAGTGGATCCAGCACCGATCCCTGAGGCACACCGCTGGTCACAGGCCTCTAGTTTGAAAAACAACCCTCTACAACCACCCTCTGGCTTGGTCAAGAAGCCAATTTTGTATCCCTTTATTACATTATTTATTAAAAAACAAAGAATAAATGAATACATAGATTTATAAAATGATGTAAAGTGATGCGGCACATCACTTTCTACAGACTGTGTTCTCAATTGCTCAGTGGAGGAATTTAGGATGCCAAAGTTAGGCTGATGGGAACACAGCGCTGGATGATTGACTGCAGTTGGCAGGTCCCAAAAAGCCCCTCAACTGCCTCAAATACCTACTTATTACTCACATGAATCTTTCATTAAACTGACTCCACATGTAGGCAAGCTCTGCAAAAACTGTCTGGGAAACTGCCCTCTCTCCAGTTTCAGCTCATAGCCCCCACTCTGATTGTGCCAATCTAACCATGTTATTGAGATTCAGATGATTGATTCCTTCAAGGATCTTGAATATTCGAACAATCTCCCCCCTGAGCTTTCTAATGAGATAGATTATTCAAGTCTTCCCTGTTACTCTGCCCTCATCTTCTATTTTAGCTCTCCCAATTAGCCTCTAAGCTTCTTTTCATTATTTTTTATAAATATCACAACTTCATTATGTCTCCCTTAAGAATCATATTTTTTGACTTACCCCATGTTACATCTGAAAGGAATATCACAGCAAATCAAGCCATGGGAATAGCAGTGTTACATTCAGCCTCTCAAGAATGTTTCATCATGCAGTGAAGTGATGACCGATCTCCATCTCAACTCTATTTATCCATTTTAGCTCCATAAATAACCCACTCCATACCCTCACCTAATAAATACTCCTACACTGTAATACTGACTGAGGTCTGGTCATAGACTGCCTACCTGTTCTCTCACCAGGGTAAGTGGGGAGTCTGAGAATGAGGAAGAAGGTTGAAAATAAGAAAACCTAAACAGTAGAGAATCATTACTCATTGGAATTCATTTTTTGAATCGCTTCAGAGGGTTGTGTATTTACAATCACATGAGGCTGAAATTGTATAGGCCCTGATAACATGAACTCGAGAAGTCAATAAAAATAGCAGTGCCTTTACCATAATGCTTCATAAAGGATTGGTTTGGAAACTGTGCCAGAGGACTGAATGACTGATACTGTGAAATCTCTGCTTTCCAGGAAGACAGTAATAAACTCAATAATGAGGGACACGTCAGCATAACATCAGTAATGGGTAACCTTCAAGATCATAATAAAATAAAATTAATACTCAAAAAAATACATAGGCCAGCATACATTTCTAAAAAGCAATTCATGTTTTACAAATGTAATAGGACTCTTAACAAGCTACTTTGATAAGATACCACATTTGTGGGTGAGATAAAATGCTTACTATTAAATGGCAAGTGGCAACACAGATAGAAATTTGATTAAGGGGCAGATAAATGAGCAGTGGTTAATGGATGAATTTTGGATTGGACTGATACGGTGTCCTTTAGGGATCAGTGTTTGGGCCATCGCTGTTCTCTGTGTAAATAAGGAGAAATTATTTCTTCTACTTTGGAGTCAACAACAACAACCTGGGCTCACATTCCCCCATTAATGCACAAATACATCCCAAGACACTTTAACAAAGATAGAAACAGTCAAAAATGGATGTTGAGACAAAGAAAGAAAGATAGAAGTGGTGTCTTGTCAATGAGCTGGGTCTTAGGGAGTGCCTCAAAGGAACAGAGGTAGCTGGAGATGAGGAGGGGCTGAGGGAGGGAATTTCAGTGTGGGACTAATTTAAAATTCTCCGTACCCTGTGTAAATCTCTTCCTGACCTCGCCCTTCCCCATCTCTAAAATCTCTTCCAGCCCTACAGGATGAGAATTTTCAGTTGGGAGCGTTAACAATTGTGAGGCAACATAGGTCAGCAAGGATGATTGAGCAGAGCTTGATGTGGACCTGAGTCAGTAGCTGGCAGCATACATTCGCCATCAGAACAATAGCGACTGGTTTTAAAATCATTCATTGGTTATAAAGCTGCATAAGACACATGATAAGGCACGCATTCCCTTTCTCTTTTGTCATCAAAATAATAAAATAAGGGGTTTGGAATTTAATATTCACTTTGCAGGAGGTGGAATTTCCCCATCACATAAAGAGGTGAAAACAGATTGAGACTTTAAGAGGGATGGAAATATTAAGAGAAACAAAAATTAAAAGATACATAGGGGAAGGGCAGGGTAATGGGACCACGTGGACAGCTTGTTCAAATAGATCATGAATGAGCACCTTCTGTCCTGTAGAATTCAAGAATCTCCCATGGAAAGCACTTAAATGAACTGAAGGACTGAACCCTACTGCAAATACACACTGCCACATACCTCTCCATGTGGTTTTGAATGTTTCCAATTTTCTTTCCTCCTAATTGCCTGGGTTTATAAAAATCTGTTTATTTGCCTCTCCAAGGAGTTCACATGCTTTTTGACTGGGACATATATGCAGCATGATAAACAGGACATCACAGTTGAGTGGGAAAGGCTGGATGGACCAGTGGGTCTTTTACTGTTCATCACTGTTGATGGACTGTACCTGTGAAACTCCTGTCTTCACTCAGTCCTAACTGGTGATTTTAAATTACACTGGAATTATGTCAAGCTTGACAGTTTATTTCTTACTCTAATGGTCTAACATCCTACTGCTGTGGGGAAATTAATCCCCATAATCCTATAGTATACACTCTGAGTTCTGTCGTCCTTAATGTTTATCAGATCTGTGTAGGTTTAAATATAGGAATAAGAGATACCCAAGTGTGAGTCAATTGCTTCCACAGAGAATTATATACCCCCAAAAGTCAGTTGCAGGATAGAATTTAAAAGTAGGAGGTTGACAAATTTATTAGAATAATAGAGCCAGGAATAAGCTAAAGGTTGGAATCTAATTGAGGAATTTGATGGTGTCAGTGCAACTATCTGAATGACAACATGAAGTTAGCACTGCACTCAGTGAGTGTGTATCCAATGTAGATGCTCTCATTACTAGTGTAAGCTGCTCCATAAACAGATACTGCTATAACATGGTCAGTGACTAATGGAAGGGAAACAAACCATAATTTTCGCAAAAAGAGATGCAAACTTCATTAAACTATATATTATATATATATATATATATCAAATCCAGGATCAGGAACATACATATGCCTGTGTAAATCCCCCTGGAGCCTGCATCAGGACATCCTGTGCTAGTCCACCCCATCACTTCCTGCAATGCCTGGTCAAACTGCGTGCCAACTGTCACTACATCTGGACCAATCCTCATCAAACTGGGTGCCAACCTGCACTACATCTGGACCAATCCCCCTGAATTCACATCACCCCCACCTCATCAGCTCTCACGAAGCTACACTGTCGCCTGCTTTAAGCAGGGTTTGGTCTCCTGTGACTTACATCATTTAGGTGGTTATATAGGTCCAATGGTATGAGCTGGACATGAGCAGGGGAGTTCAACCTTCATCTATCAACCAACAATATCAAAAACAGATGAACTGCTCATTATTTCACTGCCAATGTGGGATCTTGCTATCCGGAAATTGACTGCTGTGTTTTTTGTATTTTTAAAATTAATTCATGGGATGTGGGCGTCGCTGGCCATGCCAGCATTTATTGCCCATCCCTAATTTCCTATTAGTGGTGGTGAGCTGCCTTCTTGAATTGAGTAGGTACACCCACAGTGCTGTTAGAGAGAGAGTTCCAGGATTTTGGCCCAGTGACAGTGAAGGAACGGCGATATATTTCCAAGCCAGAATAGTGAATGGTTTGGAGAGGAACTTCCAGGTAGTGGGTATCTGCTGCCCTACTTCTAGATGGTGGCAGTCGTGGGTTTGGAGGGTGCTGCCTAAGGAACCTTGGTGAATTCCTGCAGTGCATCTTGTAGATGGTACACACGGCTGCCACTGTTTGTCAGTGGTGGAGTGAGTGAATGTTTGTGGATGTGGTACCAATTAAGTGGGCTGCTTTGTCCTGGATGGTGTCAAGCTTCTGGAGTGTTGTTGGAGCTGCACCCATTGAGGCGAGTGAAGAGTGTCCCATCACACTCCTGACTTGTGTCTTTTAGATGGTGGATAGGCTTTGGGGAGTCAGGAGGTAAGTTACTTGCTACAGGATTCCTAGCCTTTGACCTGTTCTTGCAGTCACAGTATTTATATGGCTGGTCCAGTTTAGTTTCTGGTCAAGGATATTGTTAACAATAGTGCTTACATTTCACAAAATATTCAACAGGTTGTGAGTGTTTTGGGATGTCCACAGGTGCTAAATAAAATACTCGTAAATGTTGTTACACTTTTTGATATAGAACTCAATAGTCAGATGAAACTACATCACATTAACACAGCTTTCTTTACACACAGCTTTACTGATCGCGCTCACACCTTCCTACAAGAAATTGTTACATTTGAAGAGACTGCCTGATGTAATAGACTAAAGGCTGAGAAAGAGCTAAGATCAAGCGTCAGATCAGGCGAAGATGGGGTGCAATGTCTTATCTTGTCAGCTTGGATCTTTGTCTCTCCTGTGGGGGCTGTGAATTGGATTCATTTGGATTTTGGATTTGGTTTTCGGAACAAGCAAAAAATAGATTTGTGTTTGCCTGGTCCATTCCCAGCATTGGCTTTGTAACTTTAAGGTTGGAGTAAAAAAATACAAAAAAATATATAGATCTTGAAGTTTAAGAAGCTGTTACCCAAACCAGTCAGCATCAATCTTGTCTGGGAAAGAGAAAAACAGGCTATACGATGCAGTGACCCCTGAACCTAGCCCTGACAGAACTGAGTTACTGTTAGGAAAGTCTGATTAATCTTGGAGCTCAGATGTAAAGACAGCTCCATCAGAGAAGCAGGATAAAGATGAAAGCTGAGAATAGAGGATCGCAGAGGTGCAATTTCCAATTCCTAATGATGTGTGGATAACATGACAACTGTCAGGCAGTTAGGAATCCAAACACCTTTCCCCAATGAAAGCAGCATCAAGTAAAACGTGATTTGGTTAAAGGTGGGATGTGAAAAATATCAGAAATGCGAGGGCGTGAGTAATAATTTCAGAATTTTACAAAGGTTCCCTCTAGCTCGTTAAAAAGGGGCAGCGTGGTGAGCAGTTCACCTTACTGTGTGCTGTTCCATTCCTGTGCCTTCCACCCGTGCAGCGGGCTTCACGCTGGGCACCTTGGCCTCCACATGTCTCCAGCTGCCGGAATTTTGGTGTCGTCAGCCCCATGCCGGAAATCATAGACCATAAAACATCGGAGCAGAATTAGGCCACTCGGCCCATCCAGTCTGCTCCGCCATTCAATCATGGCTGATATTCTTCTCATCCCCATTCTCCTGCCTTTTCCCCATAACCCCAGATTAATTAAGAACCTATCTATCTCTGTTTTAAAGACACTCAATGACCCGGCCTCCACAGCCTTCTGTGGCAAAGATTTCCACAGATTCACCACTCTCTGGCTGAAGAAATTCCACCTCATCTCTGTTTTAAAGGATCGTCCCTTTAGCCTGAGGTTGTCCCTCTGGTTCTAGTTTTCCCTACTAGTGGAAATATTCTCTTCACATCCACTCTATCCAGGCCTCGTAGTATCCTGTAAGTTTCAATAAGATCTTCCCTCATCCTTCTTAACTCCAACGAGTACAGACCCAGAGTCCTCAGCTGTTACTCATTTGACAAACTCTTCATTCCAGGGATCATTCTTGTGAAACTCCCCTGGATCCTTTCCAAGGCCAGCACATCCTTCCTTAGAAATGGGGCCCAAAACTGCTCACAATACTCCAAATGGGGTCTGACCAGAGCCTTATACAGCCTCAGAAGTATATCCCTGCTCTTGTATTCTAGCCCTCTCAACGCAGGGCAAATTGGCGCAGAACTGATTAAAATATTTAAATGTGAATTTCAATCTTATTAGCGGACCCAGGACTCCAAAGTCTCCGGGACCGCGAGCCTCCCCCCGCGCAACACCCCCCTCCCCAGCCAGGAGTGTTTCACTCCAGCAGGGTTTATAATAGCTCCCCACTAATGGGGAGCTGGCGGCCTGACCCCGCTGGAGTGAAGGGGGGCCTCAGGAGGTCGGGGGTAAGGGGGAGGGTGCCCTGTGGGCATTGCAATATTGGCAGTGCCAGTCTGGCCCCCTGGAGCTGCCAAAGGGACAAAGTGGCAATGCCAGGGCACCTTGGCACTGCCCACAGGGCAGTGCAAAGGGAACGTAGCCAGAGGGGAGCAGGGTCTATTCGGGAGCAGGGCCTCTGGGGGCAATCAGTGGGGATGGTGGGTCCCGCTGCCACTCTGCAGTCAGGATTGCGAGCAGAGGCAGGGAAGGGCTCATTGGGGTGGGGAGGTGGGAGGGGGGCTGGTCGGCCTGCCCGGGATGGGGTTGAGACTTTGGGTGGGGCGGGGGTTTTGGGGCTGCAAGTGGAAGGGGAGAGTGGGAGATCAGGACTGTCCGGTGTGGCGGGGGGGGGGGGGGGGGGGGGGGGGGGTCGCAGGGCTGGCCAATGATCAAGAG
The DNA here is from genome assembly GCF_964213995.1 of Mustelus asterias. Classification (NCBI taxonomy): domain Eukaryota; kingdom Metazoa; phylum Chordata; class Chondrichthyes; order Carcharhiniformes; family Triakidae; genus Mustelus; species Mustelus asterias. Next base: position 92,692,220 of record NC_135803.1, on the reverse strand, counting down.
GCCAGCAGTGCAAGCTACAGCACATGCGCCAATCTCAGCATGGACAGATCAGTGCATGCGCAGTGGCCCACTCAGCACTATGCTGCTGATCTCTTCAGCGGGAACAGGCCCCGTCCATAGGTTTTCAAGAACAGGCCCTTCAGCCTCCAAGCCTGAGCCGATCACATTGTCCTATCCAGACCAACCGCTCATATCCCTCTATTCCCCGTCTGTTCATGTATCTATCCAGATAACTCTTAAATGTCACTACCGTATCTGCCTCAACCACCTCACTTGGCAGAGCATTCCAGGCCCCCACCACCCTCTGTGTAAAAAAACTTTGTAAGAAGTCTCACAACACCAGGTTAAAGTCCAACAGGTTTATTTGGTAGCAAAAGCCACTAGCTTTCGGAGCGCTGCTCCTTTGTCAGGTGAGTGGGAGTTCTGTTCACAAACAGGGCATATAAAGACACAAACTCAATTTACAAAATAATGGTTGGAATGCGAGTCTTTACAGGTAATCAAGTCTTAAAGGTACAGACAATGTGAGTGGAGAGAGCATTAAGCACAGGTTAAAGAGATGTGTATTGTCTCCAGCCGGGACACTTAGTGAGATTTTGCAAGCCCAGGCAAGTCGTGGGGGTTACAGATAGTGTGACATGAACCCAAGATCCCGGTTTAGGCCGTCCTCATGTGAGCGGAACTTGGCTCTGCGTCGTGAAGGCTGCCTTGGAGAACGCTTACCCGAAGATCAGAGGCCGAATGCCCGTGACAGCTGAAGTGTTCCCCAACAGGAAGAAAACACTCTTGTCTGGTGATTGCCGAGAGGTGTTTATTCATCCGTTGTCGTTGCATCTGCATGGTCTCCCCAATGTACCATGCCTCGGGACATCCTTTCCTGCAGCGTAGCAGGTCGACAACATTGGCCGAGTTGCAAGAGTATGTACCGTGTACCTGGTGGATGGTGTTCACACGTGAGATGATGGCATCCGTGTCGATGATCCGGCACGTCTTGCAGAGGTTGCTGTGGCAGGGTTGTGTGGTGTCGTGGTCACTGTTCTCCTGAAGGCTGGGTAGTTTGCTGCGGACAATGGTCTGTTTGAGGTTGTGCGGTTGTTTGAAGGCAAGAAGTGGGGGTGTGGGGATGGCCTTGGCGAGATGTTCATCTTCATCAATGACATGTTGAAGACTCCGGACAAGATGTCGTAGCTTCTCTGCTCCGGGGAAGTACTGGACGACGAAGGGTACTCTGTCCGCCGTGTCCCGTGTTTGTCTTCTGAGGAGGTCGGTGCGGTTTTTCGCTGTGGCGCGTCGGAACTGTCGATCGATGAGTCGAGCGCCATATCCTGTTCTTATGAGGGCATCTTTCAGCATCTGGAGGTGTCTGTTGCGATCCTCCTCATCTGAACAGATCCTGTGTATACGGAGGGCTTGTCTGTAGGGGATGGCGTTGATGAAGACGGACATCTCGCCAAGGCTATCCCCACACCCCTACTTCTTGCCTTCAAACAACCGCACAACCTCAAACAGACCATTGTCCGCAGCAAACTACCCAGCCTTCAGGAGAACAGTGACCACGACACCACACAACCCTGCCACAGCAACCTCTGCAAGACGTGCCGGATCATCGACACGGATGCCATCATCTCACATGAGAACACCATCCACCAGTTACACGGTACATACTCTTGTAACTCGGCCAACGTTGTCTACCTGATTTGCTGCAGGAAAGGATGTCCCGAGGCATGGTACATTGGGGAGACCATGCAGATGCTATGACAACGGATGAATGAACACCGCTCGACAATCACCAGGCAAGAGTGTTCTCTTCCTGTTGGGGAACACTTCAGTGGTTACGGGCATTCGGCCTCTGATCTTCGGGTAAGCGTTCTCCAAGGCGGCCTTCACGACGCACGACAACGCAGAGTCGCTGAGCAGAAACTGATAGCCAAGTTCCACACACATGAGGACGGCCTCAACCGGGATCTTGGGTTCCTGTCACACTATCTGTAACCCCCACGACTTGCCTGGGCTTGCAAAATCTCACTAAGTGTCCCGGCTGGAGACAATACACATCTCTTTAACCTATGCTTAACCCTCTCTCCACTCACATTGTCTGTACCTTTAAGACTTGATTACCTGTAAAGACTCGCATTCCAACCATTATTTTGTAAATTGAGTTTGTGTCTTTATATGCCCTGTTTGTGAACAGAACTCCCACTTACCTGACGAATGAGCAGCGCTCCGAAAGCTAGTGGCTTTTGCTACCAAATAAACCTGTTGGACTTTAACCTGGTGTTGTGAGACTTCTTACTGTGTTTACCCCAGTCCAACGCCAGCATCTCCACATCATAAAAAAACGTCCCCCGCACATCTCCACTGAACCTTTCCCCCCTCACCTTAAACTTGTGCCCTCTTGTAATTGTCATTTCTGCCCTGGGAAAAATATTCCAACTGTTCACCTGTTATTATACCCCTCATAATTTTATAAACTTCTATCAGGTCGCCCCCTCAGCCTCCGTCTTTCCAGGGAGAACAATCCCAGTTTATTCAATGTCTCCTCGTAGCTAATACCCTCCATACCAGGCAACATCCTGGTAAACCTTTTCTGCACTCTCTCCAAAGCCTCTACATCCTTCTGGTAGTGCGATGACCAGAATTGGACGCAGTATTCCAAATGTGGCCTAACCAACGTTTTATATAACTGTAACATAATTTGCCAACTTTTATACTTGATGCCACGTCTGATGAAGGCAAACATATGTTTTATTCCCACCTTTTCCACCTGTGCTGCCACTTTTAAGGATCTGTGGACCTGTACTCCATGTGGCTATGCTCTTGATGGTTCTGCCATTTATTTTGTAGCTCCCACCTGAATTGGATCTACTAAAATGCATCACCTCGCATTTGTCCAGATTAAATTCCATCTGCCATTTCTCCACTCAATTTTCCAGCCTACCTATATCCTGCTGTATTCTCTGACAATCTTCATCACTATCCACAACTCCACCATTCTGAGTATCATCTGCAAACTTGCTAATTAGACCAGCTACGTTTTCTTCCAAGTCATTTATATATATTACAAACAACAGAGGTGTTGCTTGTAATACAGCAGCACTAATCCCTGCGGAACACCACTAGTTACAGACCTCCATTCAGAAAAACACCCTTCCACCGTTACCCTCTATCTTCTACGGCCAAACCAGTTCTGAATCCATCTATCTAGTTCACCCGATACCATGTGATTTAATCTTTTGCACCAGCCTGCCATGAGGGACTTTGTCAAATGCTTTACTAAAGTCCATGTAGACCACATCCACAGCCCTTCTCTCGTCAATCATTTTTGTCACCTCCTCAAAAAACTCAATTAAATTAAATGAGACATGACTTTCCTCGTACAAATTCATGCTGTATGTTGCTAACAAGACCATTCTGTTCCAAATGTGTATAGATCCTATTCCTAAAAATCTTCTCCAACAATTTCACTATCACTGACGTCAAGCTCACTGGCCTATAATTACCCGGGTTATCCTTGCTATCCTTCTTAAATAACGGGACAACATTGGCTATCCTCCAATCCTCTGGGACCTCACCAGTGGCCAACGAAGAAACAAAGATTTCTGTTAGAGGCCCAGCAATTTCATCTCTCGTCTCCCTCAGTAATCTGGGATAGATGCCATCTGGCCCTGGGAATTTGTCTACCTTAATGCTTTTTAATTCACCTAACACTTCGTCCCTCGTAATGATGACTTGTTCTAAAGGGTTTACACACCCCTCTGAGACACCATCAATTGGCATGTACCTCTCCTTTGTGAATACTGATGCAAATTACTCATTAAGGATCTCACCCATTTCCTTTGGCTCTACACATAAGTACCCTTCTTTGTTCTTAAGTTGACCAACTCTTTTTCTAGCTACTCTCTTGTTCCTAATATATGTATAAAATGTCTTGGGATTCTCCTTAATCCTGTCTGCAAAGGACATTTCATGACCTCCTTTTGCCCTCCTAACTCCATGTTTGAGCTCTTTTCTACTTTCCCTGTATTCTTCAAATGCTTCATCTGTTTTTAATTGCCTAAACCTCATGTATGCATCCTTTTTTTGTCTGACTAAACTCACAATATTCCTAGTCATCTACGGTTCCTGAAGCCTGCCTTTCCTGTCCTTCCTTTTCATAGGCACATACCTGTCCTGCACTCCGATCAACTGCTCCTTAAAAGACTCTCACATGCCAAATGTGGATTTCCCCTCAAACAGCTTCTCCCAAACAAGAGCCTCCAAATCCTGCCTAATCTGGTTGTAGTTAGCCTTCCCCCAATTTAGCACTTTAATCCTACGACAACACTCGTCCTATTCCATCAGTATCCGAAACCTTACGGAATTGTGGCCACTGTTCACCACATGTTCCCCCAATACAACTTTGATGACCCGGCCATTTTGAAAATCCCGCTCAGAAAAACCAGCGGGATTTTCTCCAGTTTTTATGCAAATTCGGCACTTAGAATTTTTGGGGGGATAATTCCACCCGGTGCCTTTCATAACCTCAGGATATTCTAAAGCATTGTACTGTCAATAAGTGTAATCACTGTTGTAAAGTAGGAAACGCAGCAGTAAATTTACCTACATCAAGGAACCACAGAGAGCAATGTGATAATGACCAGATAATTGATTTTGTAGTGGTTTGAGGGATAACTGCTGAGAAAGACACAGCTCTTCAAAAAGGTGCCATGGAAACTTTTACATCCAGTTGCAAAGAGAGATGGGTCTTCACTGAACATCCCATTCTAACACATTTCTGACAGTGCAGCACTCAGTAAAAGGTCAGCCTCGATTTCGTACTGAACTCTAGTAATAATTGATCCACTGACCTTGCGACGAGGAGGGAAGGGGAAGTCAGCAAGTGGGTAGAATCTAATCTTATTCAGCAAGGCGATACTGAGGGGAGTGGTTAATTGATCCCAGGGCACTGCATCCCATCCAACTCCCCACCCTCTCACACACACTGTACCCTTTCTAACTCCCTAACCTCATACACACACTGTACCCTATCCAACCTGTCACCCTCTCACACACTGCATCCCATCCAACTACCCACCCTCTCACACACACTGTACCCCATCCAATCCCCCCTCTCACACATACATTGTACCCCAATCAACACCCTCCCGCCCCACACACACCGTACCCCATCTAACTCCCCACCCTCTCACACACACACGCAACTCCATCTAACTCCCCACCTCACACACACACTGTACCCCAGCCAACTCCCCACCTCACATACACATAAAGTACCCCATCCAACTCCCCACCCTCTCACACACACACTGCACCCCATCCAACTCCACACAACCCCCACACGCTGACTGTCACACACTGTACCCCATCCAATCCTCATCCTCACATACACACTGTACCCTATCCAACTCCCCACCCTCACACACACACTGTATCCCCTCCAATCACAACTTGCCTCTTGCTCTATGAAAAGGTCCCAATAGTGAAGCTCTTTCTGTGAGAGGGACACTGAAGCAGCAATTCCTCTGTGAAAATTGATCCTGATAGCATGGTAACCAGCCCAGTTTACATAGGAGAGACAAAAACAGAAAATGCTGGAAAATCTCAGCTGCTCTGACGAAGGATCATCTAGACGTGAAAGGTTGGCTCTATTCTGTCTCCGCTGATACTGTCAGATCTGCTGAGATTTTCCAGCATTTTCTGTTTTTGTTTCATATTCCAGCATCTGCAGTATTTTGCTTTTACAAGCTCTGGGGTTGCTATTGATTTGGCACCAGGAATATTAATCATGTTGGTGAGTGTTATGAAGAGAATTAACTGTTGCTCCACCTGCCTCAGAGGCAATAAAGTTCCTGAGGACACAGCAGCTGAGAGCTTCTGCTGAGAGCAAATTGTCCAAGATATTTCAAGGTCACCAGTCATGTGAGGAAAAGTAATTCAGGTTTGCAAGGAGGGTCAATGCTGTCAAGCCTTGCAATGATTTGAATATTTATTGGTGAAGACGATTTGGGATCATCTCTGATAGGGATTGTCCCTTTCTGTGTTAAGTTTCAGTGTTTACTGCAAATGCTCGGAATGTTAGTCAGTGGAGAGAATCTTTGGATGTTTCTCAGTCGAGATTGGGCAAGTTGACTTCACATTATTTGGTTAGAACACAGAGCCATACAATGATGGCAAAATGATATTTTCAGTTCCTGTAGTCTTCAATCGTATATTCAGAAATGTAAATGTCCAAATCACAAGAGTTTCTGCTGCAGCTCTCAGTGCACATATTGCACTGCCAACCGTCTGAGCGCCTAAACACACGCAACCAGAACAAACCAGGATTTAACCTTGCTGATCATTCCATAATACCCCAGACCACTGCAGTGTTGTTTCTAAATGTTATTGAGCTGATGTCTGGATACTCGATGGAATCTCTCAATCATTTCCTTTTCCACAGTGAACAGTACCTTCTGTAACATGGAGATTTTGAAGCTCCACCAGTGTTTTAGATAAAAATGGAAGTGATTTAAAAGCGACACTCCTGACCCATGAAGTCAGGATGTAGAGATGCCGGCGTTGGACTGGGGTAAGCACAGTAAGAAGTCTCACAACACCAGGTTAAAATCCAACAGGTTTATTTGGTAGCACAAGCCACTAGCTTTCGGAGCGCTGCCCCTTCATCAGGTAAGTGGGAGTTCAGTTCACAAACAGGGCATAAAAGACACAAACTCAACTGACAAAATAATGGTTAGAATGCGAGTCTTTACAGGTAATCAAGTCTTAAAGGGTCTGTGTTATAGGTTGACCTGAGTGGGTTCGTGATCTGTAGTCCTTTCGGTATCTTGTCTGCTTTCTTGCATCTTTGTAGAAACTTGATGTCTGTGTCGATATGCGTGATCTTCTTGGAGATCCTCTCCACTTGGAGGATGACAGATCACGAACCCACTCAGGTCAACCTATAACACAGTCCCTTTAAGACTTGATTACCTGTAAAGACTCGCATTCCAACCATTATTTTGTAAATTGAGTTTGTGTCTTTATATGCCCGGTTTGTGAACAGAACTCCCACTCACCTGATGATGAAATCAGGGACAAGAGACTGACACAATATAGTTAATAAAGCTCACCAATGCCTCTACTTTCTCAGGAGACTAAGGAAATTTGGCGTGTCCGCTACGGCTCTCACCAACTTTTATAGATGCACCATAGAAAGCATTATTTCTGGTTTTATCACAGCTTGGTATGACTCCTGGTCTGTCCAAGACCGCAACAAACCACAAAGGGTTGTGAACGAAGTCCAGTCCATCACTCAAACCAGCCTCCCATCCATTGACTCAGTCTACAATTCCCGCTGCCTCAGAAAAGCAGCCAGCATAATCAAGGACCCCACGCACCCCACACATACTCTTTTCCACCTTCTTCCGTCAGGAAAAAGACACAAAAGTCTGAGGACATTTACCAACTGACTCAAGAACAGCTTCTTCCTTGCTACCATCAGACTTTTGAATGGACCTATCTCACATTAAGTTGATCTTTCTCTACACCCTAGCTATGACTGTAACACTACATTCTGCAGACTCTCATTTCCTTCTCTATGAACAGTATGCTTTGTCTGTATAGCACGCAAGAAACAATACTTTTCACTGTATGCTAATACATGTGACAATAATAAATCAAATCAAATCAAATCAAAATGACCATGGCTGATCTTTTATCGCCACACCGCACACCCGCACTCTTCCTGTACTCATGATACCATTAAAATCTAAAACAAATCTATCTCTTTCTTGAATACATTCAGTGACTTGGCCTTCACAGCCTTCTGTGGTAGAGAATTCCACAGGTTCACTACCTTTTGAATGAAGAATTTTTTCCTTATCTCAGCCATAAATGGTCTGCCCGTATCCTGAAACTGTGTCCCCTGGTTTTAGATTCCCCAACCAAGGAAAACATCCTCCCTGCATTTAGTCTGTCCGCCCCTTTCAGAATTTTATATGTCCCAATCAAATCTCCTCTTATCTTTCTAAATTCCAGTGAATACAGGCCCAGTCGAACCAATCTCTCCTCATAGGACAGTCCCGCCAACTCCAGTATCAGCCTAGTGAACCTTCGCTGCACTCCCTTTATGATAAGTATATCCTTTCTTAGGTAAGGAGACAAAAACTGCACGCGATACTCCAGGTGTGGTCTCCCAAGGCCCTGTATAACTGCAGTAAGACATCCCTACTTCTGAACTCAAATCCTCTTGCAATGAAGGCCAACATACCATCTGACTTCCCAGGTACTTGTGCATCTGCCTCTCCACTTTCATTGACTGGGTGTATAAGAACACCCAGATCCCTTCGTACATCCACACTTTCCAATACATCTCCATTTAAATAATGCTCTTTCTGCTTGGCAGTCCCTATGAATGATCTTACGAAAAGCCTTCTGAAAGTCCAAATGCACCACATCCACTGATTCTCCTTTATCTATTCTACTGGTTCCATCCTCAAGACACTCCAGTACATTTGTTAAGCATGATTTGCCTTTCATAATGGGTTTAACAAATGTACTGGAGTTTTGTTGTCCAATTCCATTAATGCTTTCCAAATGTTCTTTTATCATGTCTTTTATAATATACTCCAGCATCTCAAATTTAAAATTCTCATCCCTTTTTTCGAATTCTTCCATTGACTCGCACATCCCCATCTCTGAAATCTGAAGCCCAGCGATCCGCTGAGATCTCTACATTCTTCCAATTCTCTTGTGTATGCCTGACTTTCTTCACTGCACTATTGTTGGCCATTTCATCAGCTACCCAGCCCTAAGTTCTGAAATACCCTCCATAAACCTCTCTGTCTATATATCTCTCCCCGCTCCACTTTAAGATGCTTCTTAGTGACTACCTCTTTAACCAAGCTTTTGATCACTTGTCCTAATCTCGCCTTCATCTTCATCATCATCACAGGCAAAGTTTATGTCTGATTATATACACATCTCAAATGCTGTATCAATGCAAGTTGTCATTGATAGCATTATATATGTGAGTAAATGCTGGTGGACCCCTGCCTCAACATCAATGGAGCCTGATCACTTGTCACCCTGTAGGGAACGGACTGCTCGAGTATTGTTGAAAACAAGTGGCAGCATTGTTGCGAACCTGACCATGGTAGGTCACCATTTTAACAATATTGTGTAGACCTGGGCTTTGCTTCAGGGTCTTTTGAACAAACTTGAATGGGGTATTAGCATGCGAAGAGACATTGGGAAGGATTTGGTCGGGGATTGATGGCTGATCACTCAAAGGAAACACTACTGACATTAAAGCTGGACAGTTTTGGGCAGTAACGATGGATTCACACTGGACAAAATAAAGGATAGCAACGAATAGGCTGGGCCAAAAGCAAAACGTAAATCTGATGAAAGATAAAATCCAATCTCTCCCCCACTGACTGCCCAATGCAATTAAACTTATTGTTCATTAAAAAGAGATAATTTCCTACCCTTCTCACCTCTGATGTGTACAACAGGGGCTTCATTCTACCCACACAGACAATATGGCCTGTGGCTAACATGTGAAAAAAGCTGTCTTTACCAGCGCCCTCAACAGCCTTGCTGTTCACTGGAAATTTCAGCACTCATTTTTCTTGACCTGATACAATTATTCTTAAGGGTCTCAATCAGGAGCCTTAGCATAATCAAGGCAGGGAATACAGTGTCTCCACAAATAACATTATCAAATAGCATTCCATCTCTTCTCCATTTAAGTTCCTCCAGCATTTGCATCTGAGAATAGAGGGAAGCATCCATATTAATGATGATCAGGTTTGGAATATAGACTGTATTAATCATCCAATAAACTATGAGCAGACATCAGCCGACTTAACCTTTATAACTTTTACATTCAGCACCCACATCCCAATTGCCTTAGAGCACAGAGAGCACATACTCCGAACTCCATGTTACAAAAAAGGATATGGAAAAACTGGGAAAAATTGAAAAGGATTTACGGGCAGACTGGCGTTATTCTTCCTAGAAAAGAGAAACATGAAGAGTGAAGTACTTCAGGTCTGTAAAATTATGAAGAAGTTTGACTGGGTTCAATAAATGCGTCCCTGGGATGACAACGTTCATAGAATCATAGAATCCCTACGGTGCAGAAGGAAGCCATTTGGCCCTTCGAGCCTACACCGACAACAATACCACCCAGGCCCTACCCCTGTATTCCCAAGTATTTACACTGCTAATCCTAACATTAAGGGGTAATTTAACATGGCCAATCCACCTAACCCACACATCATTGGAGCGTGGGAGGAAACCAGAGCGCCCAGAGGAAACCCACGCAGACATGGGGAGAACGTGCAAACTCCACATGGTCACCCAAGGCCGGAATTGAACCTGGGTCCCTGGCGCTGAGAGGCTAACCACTGTGCCGCCATAGGTTGTCCTAAGACGAGGGGCTAAGTAAAAATAGCCCTGATATTCTCTGGAGTTTAGAAGAATGAGAAGTGATCTTAATGAAACATACAAATTCTGCAGGGGCATGACAGGGCAGATACTGAGAGATACTGTTTACCCCAGCTGGGAAATCTAGAATACAAAGACACAGTTTCAGGATAAGGAGCTAATCATTTGGGACTGAGATGAGGAGTATTATCTTTACCCAAATGGTTGTGAATCTTTGGAATTTTCTACCTCAGAGGGTTGCGGATGCTCCATCATTGAAGCTGGGATAGACAGATTTTTGGTCTCACAGGGAAATTAGGGGAGATGGGAGTGGGTGGGAAAGTGGAGTTAAAGCCCAAGATCAATTATGATCATATTTAATGATGAAGCAGGTTCAGTGGGCCAAGTGGTCTACTCCTGCAAGGTTTACTTTATAACTTCCTTGCTTTTACCCTGTGCCTCTGTTTATAAAGCTAAGGATGCCATGCGCTTTCTTCAAAGCCTTTGCGACTTGCCCTTCCATCTTCAAAGTTTTTGTGTGTACAATCCCAGGCATCTGCTTCTTTCCCCCTTTTAAAATTAAACCATTTTGTTTATGTTGCTTCTCCTTATTCTTCCTATCAGAGTGCATCAGTTAATACTTGTCGCTGTTAAATTTAATTTTCCTCATGTCTGCCCACTTCAGCAGTCTATGTCCTCCTTAAGTCTGTAACTATCACTGTTCATTACATTTCTGAGCTTCATCTGAAAACTTTGTAACTATGACCTGTCTGCCCAAGTACAGATCTTTAATAAATATCAATGAAGAAGGGAAAGGGTTAATGTTTTTTTGTACTCAATGTATTTTGTGCCTAAAAGGTTGAACTTTGTACCGGGAATGTATCACAAACATAACTCTTGCTTATGGCTAGCCTCCTTTTTGTTTATATTGCTCCTGGTAGTAGCATAAGCCATTTGTTCATGTCTTTCATCTTTTACTTTTGGTAGCACAAGCCATTTGTTGGTTTCATCTTTTACTTTTAGTATAAGCCATTTGTTCATGGTTCCCTCGCTTGTTTATATCATTCTGATAAAACAGACAGTTGAATATAGATGTTAGTCTTTCTTTCCCGTGGGCTTGTCCATGATTTAAACAGAGGAAGCAGCGACCAAATGGTAGAGTGCGAGAATGGCCGTTTGAAGGAGGACTCCCACTGGGACAGTTGCACTCAGTCACTCAGTCACTTCAAAGGAAACGCTGCGGGAAGAGCAGGGGACCAGAGGTGACACCTTGACTGCAACGACCAGAAGAATTGTGCTTTATGACCCAAGGATACCAGATGGTCTCTAACCATGATCCAGAGACTATCAGAAGCTGTTAAAGGAACTATAATTTATGATCAAGGACTGTTAACTGGACTTTGTTTCATGACTTGTATTGGGAACCCTGATGTATAAATATCCACGCTTCTTGTGTTCAGAGAGAACTTTGGCTTCCGCTTTCAAGGGGTCAAGTTCTCCCATAAGCTTGTGAGAATAAAGCCTGACTGTATTTTGACTCATGCCAGCCTATAGAGGTATATTTTCCGACTTCATCAAAATATTGCATGGAATCTTACGCAGCTGTAAAAAAAACAATTGTTTAAGTAGCATTCTAGTACATACTCATGTTTGCATATTTTATATTAAGTATTTATTTCTGTTTGGACTTGGCCTCAGCTATAGTCCTTCTTCGAGCTAATGGTGCACCTTCAAAATCATAGCATCATAAAATGGTTAGCGCATGACTGGCGACTGTTCAGCCCATCATGTCTGTACCAGCTCTCTGCAAGAGCAATTCCTCCAGAGTCTTTCCTCCTGCCCTTTTCCCCATGGTCCTGCAAAATGTTCATCTTCCGCCTCCACCACACTCACAGGCAGTGCATTCCTTTTGATTTGATTGATTTATTATTGTCACATGTATTGATATACAGTGAAAAGTATTGTTTCTTGCGCGCTATACAGACAAAACGTACCTTTCGTAGAGTACATAGGGGAGAAGGAAAGGAGAGAATATAGACTGAAGAGTTACAGTCAAAACTAGGGTGTAGAGAAAGATCAACTTAATGCGAGGTAGGTTCATTCGAAAGTCTGTTGGCAGCAGGGAAGAAGCGGTTCTTGAATCGGTTGGTACGTGACCTCAGATTTCCAGATCCTGCAGAACCTTACTCACTGCATGCATAGTTTTTTCATCGTGTCGCCATTGCTTCTTTTGCCAAATTAGTTCAAGTCTGTGCCTTCTGGTTCTCAGTCCTTCCACCAATGGGAACAGTTTCTCCCTATCTGCTCTGCCCAAATCCCTCACGATTTTGAACACCTCAATCAAATCTCATTAATCTTCACTTCTCCAGGGAGAATAGTCCTAGCTTCTCCAATCTTTCTACATAACTCTCATGAATTTTTTCTATATCCTCTCAAATGCTTTTCCTAGCAACTTTCCTAAAGTGTAGTATCCAGAACTGGACTAGGCTCCAGTTGAGGCTGAACCAGTGTTTAATACAGTTTTAAATAGCGTCCTTGCTTTTGTATTCCATGACCAGGATTTCACATAATCTATGAACCGCTCTCTC